>NC_091234.1:23230901-23323401 GCF_040958095.1 Procambarus clarkii | reverse complement strand
TTTCTGGTTTAGGGCTTCTATCCCTCTAACTATTTTCTTAGCATCGGGGCTTAATTGAAATAGGAGTTCTCCAAAACTCATTTTCGTACTTTTAAGGTGAAGAAAAGAAGTGATTTACTATAGAGTGTATTACACTTATTTATATAATTTGCACGACGTTTCGAACCTCCATGGTTCATTCTCAAGTGAACAGATCTTACAATACTAGTTGATTTTATACCCGCATTAGGTCAGGTGATAATACAATTAAGGTGAAAACATGGGGGGGATACATAAGGGATAAACATAGGGGCTGCAGAAGGTTTATTGGCCCATACAAGGCATCTCCTACCTAAACACAAAGATTAATCCAGTGTAATTGGCCTGTTATGTTGGACATTGTCTTCTGTGTGTGCATCGATATGTTCTTGTCTTGTCCTTACTCTCATGGTGGGTAGAGTAAATAGTTCCGTGATTTGGGTGTTCATGGTAGGTCGCTCTATTCTTATGTGAATTGCCTCAAGAATTTGTAATCTTCTTGAATCTTGGGTTTTGTCTATTATGCAAGTATTCTTATTCAACATTTCTCTTGTTAGAGTAATGTCATGGGCTTGTCTCATGTGATTCCTAGGGGCACCAGATTGAAGATGGCATGTCAAACGCCTCGTCAGCTTGGTCGACGTCATACCTATGTACTTACATTGAAGGTTACATCCTTCGTGGGGGCAAGTGTACATGTATACAACGCTTGACTGCTGTAGAGGGTTCTCCGTCGGCTTCGGGCTGTTTTTGATAAGGAGTTCGGAAGTCTTCTTGGTTTTGTAGAATATTATCAGGTTTATGTTTTGGTTAGGAGTAGTGCTTTTTACTCCTTTACGGATTATTTCTTTCATTATTCTTTCCTCTTTTATATGTTCACTGTGCATGGTTGATTTGTAATATAATTTTATTGGGGGTGTTGTGGTTTCTGTTCTAGGTTCTGAATTATACCAACGGTCCAAGTGTCTTCCTATAGCAGCGTTTATTTCCGCGTTGCTATATCCGTTGTTCACCAATACCTGAGTTACTCTTTCAAACTCTCTACTCAACGTTGCTCCATTCAGAGCAGTGGGTAAGCGCTCGACGAATATAAGCATTGAGAACACTGGCTTGGTATCTATATATATATATATATATATATATATATATATATATATATATATATATATATGTCGTACCTAGTAGCCAGAACTCACTTCTCAGCCTACTATTCAAGGCCCGATTTGCCTAATAAGCCAAGTTTTCCTGAATTAATATATTTACTATAATTTTTTTCTTATGAAATGATAAAGCAACCCTTTTCTCTATGTATGAGGTCAATTTTTTTTATTGGAGTTAAAATTAACGTAGATATATGACCGAACCTAACCAACCCTACCTAACCTAACATAACCTATATTTATAGGTAAGGTTAGGTTAGGTAGCCAAAAAAAGCTAGGTTAAGTAGGTTAGGTAGACGAAAAAACATTAATTCATGAAAACTTGGCTTATTAGGCAAATCGGGCCTTGAATAGTAGGCTGAGAAGTGCGTTCTGGCTATTAGGTACGACACACATATATATATATATATATATATATATATATATATATATATATATATATATATATATATATATATATATATATATATATATATATATATATATATATATATATATATATATATAATATATTTTTATGGAGCACCACTTGGCAAATGGAATTTAATGTTAATAAATGCCATGTTATGGAATGTGGAATAGGAGAACATAGACCCCACATAACCTATATATTATGTGAGAAATCTTTAAAGAATTCTGATAAAGAAAGAGATCTAGGGGTGGTTCTAGATGGAAAACTATCACCTGAGGACCACAAAGAATATTGTGCGAGGAGCCTATGGTCACACTTTCTAACTTAAGAATTGCTTTTAAATACATGGATGGTGATATACTAAAGAAATTGTTCACGACTTTTGTTAGGCCAAAGCTAGAATATGCAGCGGTTGTGTGGTGCCCATATCTTAAGAAGCACATTAACAAACTGGAAAAGGTGCAAAGACATGCTACTAAGTGGCTCCCAGAACTGAAGGGCAAGAGCTACAAGGAGAGGTTAGAGGCATTAAATATGCCAAAACTAGAAGACACAAGAAAAAGAAGGGATATGATCACTACATACGAAATAGTAACAGGAATTGATAAAATCGATAGGGAAGATTTCCTGAGACCTGGAACTTTAAGAACAAGAGGTCGTAGATTTAAACTAGCTAAACACAGATGCCGAAGAAATATAAGAAATATCACTTTCGCAAACAGAGTGGTAGATGGTTGGAACAAGTTAGGTGAGGTGGTGGTGGTGGCCAAGACCGTCGGTACTTGCAAAGCGTTATATGACAGTGCTGGGAACACGTGACACCACGAGCGTAGGTCTCATCCTATAACTACACTTGGGTAATTATATATATATATATATGTATGTATGTATGTATGTCGTACCTAGTAGCCAGAACGCACTTCTCAGCCTACTATGCAAGGCCTGATTTGCCTAATAAGCCAAGTTTTCATGAATTAATTGTTTTTCGACTACCTAACCTAACTTTTTCTGCTACCGAACCTAACCTAACCTATAAAGATAGGTTAGGTTAGGTAGGGTTGGTTAGGTTTAGTCATATATCTACGTTAATTTTAACACCAATAAAAAAAATTGATCTCATATATAATGAAATGGGTAGCTTTATCATTTCATAAGAAAAAAATTAGAGAAAATATATTAATTCAGGAAAACTCGGCTTATTAGGCAAATCGGGCCTTGCATAGTAGGCTGAGAAGTGCGTTCTGGCTACTAGGTACGACATTATATATATATATGTGTGTGTATATATATATATATATATATATATATATATATATATAATGTCATAAACTCCAGTGTTATGTTCAAGCAAAAGCCTAGTTAGTATAGGACTGATACAACTATTGTCTTTATATAAAATGTGGCCCTTGTTCAGCAGTGGACCCATCAGCCTGAAAAACCACGAGAGTCATTTATGGAAATTTTAACATTGGAACTGGAATGAAGGTCTTTCCATGACAGACTGGAGCCGGTGGCTGAGCGGACAGAACATTGGACGTGTGATCCTGTAGTCCCGGGTTTGATCCCGTGCGCCGGCGAGAAACAATGGGCAGAATTTCATTCACCCAGATGCCCCTGTTACCTATCTTGAGATGGTTTCGGGGCTTAGTGTCCCTGCGGCCTGGTCCTTGACCAGGCCTCCACCCCCAGGAAGCAGCCCGTAGCAGGTGTCTAACTCCCAGGTACCTATTTACTGCTAGGTAACAGGGGCATCAGGGTGAAAGAAACTTTTTGCCCATTTGTCTCCGCCTCCACCAGGGATCGAACCCGGAACCTCAGGACTACGAATCTGAAGCCCTGTCCTCCCAGCTGTCAGGCGCCTAGCCTGACAGCTGGGAGGACCGCCAAGCTTGGAGGACATGCCAAGCTTCATGCCAAGCCTGGCATGAAGCTTGGCATGAGGCCTAGCCTGGCTTGGCTTGTCCTGAGGCCTGGCCGGAGACCTGCCCCGAGGGCCTGGCCCCGAGGCCTGCCCCGAGGGCCTGGCCGGAGGCCTGCCCCGAGGGCCTGGCCGGAGGCCTGCCCCGGGGGCCTGGCCGGAGGCCTGCCCCGGGGGCCTGGCCGGAGTCCTGCCCCGGGGGCCTGGCCGGAGGCCTGCCCCGGGGGCCTGGCCGGAGGCCTGCCCCGGGGGCCTGGCCGGAGGCCTGCCCCGGGGGCCTGGCCGGAGGCCTGCCCCGGGGGCCTGGCCCGGGGGCCTGGCCGGAGGCCTGCCCTGTCAGGCAGGAGTGGCCACAAAGAGATAATTACCTAATTATTTCAATGTGCCTGATTGATTTTTCGTAGTTTTTTGGCCGGAGACATGTCTCCCGGGGCATGACTGTAAATTATAATTCTAGAGCCAGCCTCCCATGACACATTTTGGGGGGTATTCTATAAGATTAGTCTATGTGTAACATTCAGTATTATGTAATAATAATAATAATAATAAGTATAATATGCACACACATAGATGAGAAAATATGTAATGCAAGAAATACTACTGCAATGTAAAGATTATAAAAATAAAGGTGATATAATATATATATATATATATGGACTCGGAGTATTAAAGTACTATCTACAATGAAAAACTGATTAAATCTCAGCTGTGATAGAGGGACATAGATGTAGTCTACTGTACGCCAGTCTGGAAACAGTTTGAGATAGTGATACTTGGAGCACGTGAGGGTATGGTGGTCACACGCTTCCTCAGGGGTGTTGCACCATGCTGCAATAATAATATTTCCGTAATTTCCACCCCAAACTAGTATTCACACACATATAAAGTAATATCTAGATATTTGGAGGGGAAAGATTTGCACTCACGTGGGATTATTATTACGCCTGCAGCTTTATGACATGGCCACCTATATTAGTTAATTTTATGAGCTCAATAATTAACCCTTAAATGGCGCCTGGCTATTTAGCATGTGTCACCCACAAGCGCATACCAAAAAAAAAAAAAAATATATATATATATTTTTTTTCTTCTAAACCTGTTAATTTGTGGTCACTGATCATGGGAAAAATAATAAAAAAAAATCCTAAGTGGCATATATTGTCCGCTATAGGGTGGGTAAGTCTGGCAAAAAACAGGAGCTGACTCAGTATGCGTCCCAGACGGTCTGTTGCTCGCCAGCTGTCAGGCAGGAGTGGCCACAAAGAGATAATTACCTAATTATTTCAATGTGCCTGATTGATTTTTCGTAGTTTTTTGCCGTAATATTATTCAATAGTGTGTAAAGTGATATATAACAAAATGAGTGAATCATTGCTGTACTCAAAAATATGGTGTGCATATTGTTGATTCAGTTATGTTCATCAAACAGTGAACAAATACTTTGTCGGTTATTACACTATAAGCACAGGTTATATACAAGTATCTGCATGTTTTGTTCACCATAATGAACCACTAAGTTGCTATTATGAGTCTAAAAGTAACGAGGAGTGACCGCCACACACCAGCCAGCCACTCGCTGCCACTCACTCCCTCAACACCTCACTTGCCCACATTCTCCTCCCACCATACTGTTTTTGCTTTTATTCACTATATACAGACGTTATATATAAGTATCTACATTTGTGTTCACCATAACGAACCACTAAGTTGGTATGCTGAGTGGCAGTGGCAGCCCGCCACTGGCTGCTACTTCCTCCCTCCCTCAAGTCACCTGACTCACCCACATTCTCCTCCCACCATACTGTTTTTGCTTTTATTCACTATATACAGACGTTATATATAAGTATCTACATTCGTGTTCACCATAACGAACCACTAAGTTGGTATGCTGAGTGGCAGTGGTAGCCCGCCACTGGCTGCCACTCCTTCCCTCCCTCACCTCACCTGACTCACCCACATTCTCCTCCCACCATACTGTTTTTGCTTTTATATACAGACGTTATATATAAGTATTTACATGTTTTGTTCACCATAACTGTACATCTAAGCTTGTATGGTGAGTAAAGGCACAAAGACGTAGCTACTCGCACAGTCAGCTGGTGGCAGCCGCCCTCAAGGCCAGACGCACTAATATTTCTCCTCCAACAATACTGTTTGTGGTGTTATTATGCTGTATACACACATTATATATAAGATCTACCTGTTTTATTCACCATACTTGTACAAGTAAACTGGTATGGTGCCCAAAGACCATAGTGGTCACCAGTAAACATGATAAGTCATGCAGACGACGCACCTCCCTCACCAAAATGGCAGCTCCCAACCTGCTCCTACTGCTGTTATTACACTCTATACACACGTTATATATAAGTATCTACATTTGTGTTCACCATAGCGAACCACTAAGCTGGTATGGTGAGTGCAGTCAATAAAAAGTGGCCACACACACTCAAAAGACAACGCCACCATCCTCCCTCCCACAGCATTACTCCTCCCTCCATGGCGCACAGTGCCAAATATCACCACAATCCTGCTATTATCAGAACCCTGGTCAGTTTTATCACAGTCAGGGGTCTTCTGTAATAATATCATTGCTACATAATAGCATGAACAAGTATATTATGGCATTTTTAGGCGATGCTGTGGTCACAAGCTGAACAGCAGTGCTGTGAGCTCATGCTGCGTGTGTCAGGCTTGGTAGCTCACTCAATACCGAGGCCCCTCTCACCCGGGTATTTGGCCCACGATTTTTTAAAAAAATGGTGTCTGTTTACGAGAGCCCTGATGAAGGTGTGGTGAACCGCGTGTATCCGCGAGCCGTTTAAATCTTGTGCGGTACTCCAAAACATCATATGATGTCGAGTGCAAGTTATTGCAAGTCACTCAACGCATCATATGACGTCTTGAGCAACTAAAGGGTTAAAATAAAAGGTAAAAATGCCAACCCGTTCTCACACAAGACAGCACATATATGACTTAATGCTTAAAGTCAATATGTTGAATATGAATTAGTAAATATGTGATATATTCCCAGTTACTTTTTTTACCAAGGTCCAAACTCTTCCTCACGTACCAATTTACGTGTCACAGTACCCGTCCGTCAACATAGATAGCAGAATATTCGTGATTGGTTCAATTATAAGGAAAATTGTAGTTTTCAGGTCCCACATGGGTTGTGAAATTTACCTACTGTTGTCCATGCTCTTATAATATTACAGATCAGCTATATCCTATTGAAGGCTCGTAGTTTTGTTTTGAGAAATATTAGTTGTTCTTAGTAAATTATAATAAGCACGATAAATTATTACATAGAATAACAGTGCTTCACCAATCAATATTATATACCATAGTTTGGCTTTAAAAATCTTTAAAGAATGTTTTGTAGGAACGCTAACAGAAAACGATGTTACATTTGAATGTCTATGGGGTAAACTACTGCAAACAGGACGGTATTGTGTCTACTATACCAACTATAGCTAGGATGGGTATATTGTCACCTACCGCCTGTTAGGTGGGAAAGGGGTCCAATACCACCCACAGGATGGGTATGAGGGTCACATCCACCCACAGGATGAGTATGGGGATCACATCCACCCACAGGAAGGGTATGGGGTCCAATACCACCCACAGGATGAGTATGGCGTCCACTACAACCCACAGGATGGGTATGGGGCTCCAACCACCCATAGAATGGGTATGGGGCTCCAACCACAAATAAAATGGGTATAGGGTCCAATAATACCCACTGGATGTTTAAGGCGTCCATTGCCGCGCGTCGAGCTCCAAAACCGCAGCATTCATCTCAGAACCATGCCTATTTCACACAGATTCCTTAATAAACGTAAGAGTTTTATATGTCACAAGAAAGATAGAAATATAAGCTTCATTCTAAATACCTTACCATGGGCATATTTAAATTTAAAGCGAAGATACGTGTACTTTTATAATAGCCGAGCTTTAACCCCGGACAGATTGATCGACCGAGCAACTCTCTCTCAGAACAATGTTTATTTCACGTGAATTCGTTAATAAACATATATGTTTTATATGTCTCAAGAAAGGCAGACATATAAGCTTCACTTTAAACACTTTACCATAGACATATTTAAAGTTCTAATGAAGATACATGTATTTTAAAAATTACGGAGCTCCCACCCCGTACAGACTGAACGACAGAGCAACTCTCTCTCAGATCAATGTTTATTTCACGTAAATTCGTTAATAAACACAAATGTTTTATATGTCTTAAGCAAGATAGAAATAAGAGCTTCATTTTCAATACATTACAATAGACATATTTATAGCTCAAGTGAAGATACATATGTTTTTATAGTAGCGTTCAGTAGCTTGTCGGGCATGGAGTGCAGACGCCTACGCACTTGCCGATATATTGTATAATTATCAAAGATACGCTAATAAAGCCTAAAATCTTATATGCCTCCAGAAAGACCGAGATATGAACATTATTATGATTTCACCAAATGAAATATATCATGTTCGAGAACAAAGATATATCAATTTTAAATTAAGTTTCGACTCTTGCTCGGGCGAGAGAGAGGGAGCGACTCTCGCCCCATCTATTGGAGATTCTGTCCACTAAAGACCCAAAGCTACTCAAACCCTCCCAGCATTATTTAAGTAATGAAGTAATATGGTATATTTACTATAATGTGGGTGCTGAATGCAGAACATGAGAAAACATATATTTACTCCAAACTAATATAATTTCATTATGAAATAAGTAAATAAGTAGCATCAAAGGAAGTCGACGGTCCAAGCGTCAATGTTGTGGAACGACTTATCCAAGATATATCGTTGTTTGGAAAGTGTTTGTTGGCATATCCAGTTGTCGCACTTCTCTGCACAAATTATCACAAATTTAAATTATAATGTTAACAAGTAGAATACGTATTTTTAATAAAATCTAACATAGCTAGCCAGAAAACATTTAACATTTATTAAAAAAATATATGTTTGGAAGTTAAATCGACTTCATAGGACAATAGTGTTGTTATATATACTCGTTATTCGTTGACATGCGTTCGCTACTTAAACTACCATGTACTGTACTTATGTGAAATCTCACATGTCTCTTCGCTCATCTCACCGAACCCTACAGGCTCTGTGATATATTGCTTAATTAATTGAGATTCACAAATAAAGCTTATAATTGTATATGTTATCAAAAAGGCAGAGCTTATTTTAGTTCATTTATTATGCACCCCATACCCATCCTATGGGCGATAGTGGAGTGTTACAGAGGCGCATAATGGGCTCAGGGACTGAGCCCCACAATTCATATAGCCAAGGAAGTTATAATCTTGATAAGCTAGTTACAAAAGTCAATGCACATTGTCACATCAACAATGGGCTCGAGACCGACCACAAGTACAGTTTATAATTTAAGCAACTGACATATATGGAGGGCTAGTGTCACAATTGATTTGTTTATCCTACACATAACCCCCTCTCCCCCATCCAATGGGCAGCGGTGGATAGGTTACAATCAAGTCGTTTTTTGCGTTTTATTCAGAGATTAGATCTTATTGGGTGAGGAAAGATATTCATATTTTAAAGAAGGCTTCTTGGCTGATGCTCTCCATTGATGGAAAATATACAACCTTTTGAAAATCAATGTTAGTTTGATCTAGATATTGTAATTAACGAAAGTATTTATGTCATCTGAAAGGTAGAAATATAGGCTACATCTAAAATCCTTTGTCATAAATATAACTGAAGTGAAAACGAAGATATATGCGTTTTGATAGTTACTTGATGGCTAGCTCTGAGAGTGTGAAGCCCTGCACACCAGCCAATAAATTGTATAATTAGTTTCCATATATTTTAATTAATCTTAAAAATCTATATGTCAGAAGAAAGGAAGATGTAGCCGTTAATGTGACAACATTTAAAAATATATATATCTTAAGTTAAATAAATAATATCACCTTATCGCCGGTGTCCGGACACATGAAAACTACCTAGGTATCAGTATCCAGCCAGGCGGGGATCACAGGCTGCACAATACTGATAAATTATGTAATGCACTACTTGTGGTCGATCTCGAACCCATTTATGATGTGACGACTTATAGTGAATTTTGTAACTAGCCCATCAACTTCTGCCAGAAAAACAAACTGCCGGTCAACAGTATCATGGAGTGAGGATCTATGTGGGCAACTCTGTTCTCAATGTATTTAATCTATATGCTCCAGCAGGAAAGTTAAATTATATTGATCTTCCGGCCTGCGCTCAAGCAGAGCCCACCATCATTCTTGGTGACTACAATGCTAGACACAAGGACATTGGTGGCTCTCGCTTCAGTAACGGTAACGGGAATCAACTGCTGTCGCTACTAAATAGTCACCAAGATGTGCAGATTGTGGGTGACCTTGAACCCACGCATATTTGTGGAGGCATTCTAGACCTCTGTGTTGGTTTCAACGTCTCTCACGTCTGGTGCACATCATCTATTGTAACAGATTTGTTGTCAGATCATCACCCTAGATTGACTACTCTATGTATAGGAAATACCATCCTGCCCGGTGGGACTTTCAAACGCAAACGGCTCAGTGTTCCTCCTGCTCGACGTGAAGACTTTGTTGCTCATGTGTCAGAGTGGTACAGCACTTATGATCCCTCCACAGTCCAGACATTTAACGACGGTCTAGTACAGAGCATTCAGATGTTTGTTGACCCTTTAGGTCGGCCCCCTGCACCATCCAATTGTCGCAACGATATGAAAGGTAATAAACGCCATGCCTATTACAATGACCCCAAACTGCGTACTTTGAAACGCACTGCCAGACGAGTTGGGCTTGCATATAGGGAAACACGTACGCCAGCAATGCTCAAGCTCTTTCAGAAAGCCCTAGCCAAGGCGAGGGAGCGCATGACAGAGCTCAGGCAAGATAACTGGGAAACTTTTGTTAACAGTCTCAACTCTCACACCCCCCTCAGCCAGGCATGGAAGGATATTAAAAGAATTAAAGGCGATAAGCTCGGCCAAGTAGCACACCCTCACCCTCTACACAGAGCAAACGAGTTAGTCGATGCTTGGGCAACCACCTCTAGCTTCAATAATCTTCCCCCAGACATACAGTTCAGATTAAATGCTGGTTACGGAGATCGAGAAAGGCTCGTTGACTTCATGCTCCACAAGGAAGATGAATGCAACGTGCCATTTACTGAGTTTGAATTACTCGCGGCCCTAAACAAAGGCAAAGCCACATCCCCCGGTGAAGATGGTATCACTTATGACATATTGCGTCTGCTCCCTTTAGTACCAGGGAATCCCCTACTTGAGCTGTATAATATGAGCTATGTTACTGGGGAACTTCCTAACTCTTGGACCAACAGTATAATCATTCCAATTCCCAAGCCAAATCAAGAGAATGCTTTCCGCCCAATTTCCCTTACTAGCTGCATTTGCAAAACATTCGAGAGAATGGTCCTAAACCGTCTCCTCCATCGAATAAGAACCATGCTATCCCCCCAGATATATGGCTTCATGCATGGAAGGAGTGTGCATCATTGCATCACCACCTTTCTTACCCTGCACACTGAAAAGTCATATACCACCTTCCTAGATCTTAAGTCTGCCTTTGATATTGCAAATAGACATGTTATCTTGAGTGAGCTTGCAAGAATGAATATTGGTGGTCGGCTTCTTTGTTGGATCAGGGGTTACTTATCCAACAGGAAGTCATCTGTATTTTTCCAAGGGCATAGAAGTGTAACAAGAGACTTTGAACTAGGCACCCCGCAGGGTGGTGTCCTCAGTCCTACCTTATTCAATATCTTAATAAACACGCTGTTAAACTCTGTACCGAGCAAACCCAACGTCCACATCATTAGCTATGCTGATGATATAATGATACACACCGCTGGGTATGCTAACACGCAGAACACTCTTAACTCTGTATTAGACTCATGTCAGGACCTAGGTTTAATTATCTCAGCAGAGAAAACAAAGATATTAAATCGGCGCCCACCCAGGCAGGGAGGAGCTGTTCGCAAGATGCAACTGTCTGATGGCTCCCAGCTTGACTATGTAAACAGATTCAAATACCTTGGCCTTGAGGTGCCACTGTACGGTCCTGTTGTATTCAGACTCTGTCGTCAGTTTAAAGAGAGGCTCCGAGCTCTCAAGGCTGTTGCAGGTCATCACTCAGGCTATGGTGCCAATGTCAGAATTGTCAAAATGATGTACTTTGCATACATCAGATCTTTAGTAGATTATGCTGCACCTCTGCTTGCTTTGATGCCTGAAAGAAAGCTTGGAGGGCTTGAAAAATTGCAAAACGAAGCCTTGAGGATAATCCTTGGGTGCCCTCGTACCACAAAGATACTTAATATGAGAAAGGAACTTAATATTCTGAGCGTTGTTGATCGTGTTACTGAAATTAACTGTCAAATTGGTATAAAAATGCTTAGGCTAACTCATCCTAATCCTTGCACAGAAGCCCTCCAGAATTTCTTTATTGAAGATCAGCATTGTTCCAAATGGATAACAAAAACTGGAACTCAACTCAGAATGTATCAGGTTCATGATTTGTACCAAGAGAAACAACAGCGGCACTTTCCTGCACCGTGGGAGGTTACACCCTTTCCAGTTTTAATCCCTCCCTTTCCACCCAAGAAGCAAATTAGAGATCAGCCCAAGCTTCGTCTTGAGGCAAAGCTCAACGCCTTAAGCCATATTGATGCTCTGTCCACAGAGCATTCTCTCTCTCAAATTATATACACTGATGGTTCCCTACACCGCACCACGGGTGCAGCTGGAAGTGCAGTTGTCCTGACAATGGGCGATGGCCTATACTTTGAGTGGGGAGTCCGTATAAACAACTGGGCCTCTACCCTTCAGACTGAACTATTTGCCTTGATCCTTGCACTGAAATGTGTACAAGTCTCAAAACTTGATACATTAATTGTAAGTGACTCCTTATCATCCTTAAATGCTCTCAACTCTTTAAGACATAACTGTAACATGCTCGTGTCCGAAGCTAGACACAAATACAACAAAATTACTAAGGATGGTAACAGAGTCCATTTCATGTGGTCTCCATCTCATGTTGGCCTCCGAATGCATGATAGAGCTGATAAGTTAGCCAAAGAATCTGCCTTTAAAGGAGCCGTTGAGTGTAACCTTGGATTGTCAATGAGCAATCTGAGAGCAGCTGTACACCGAGAACTTCAACAAGATCTTGTAGATCTGAGGCAAAGTGAAATTGACACCAGTAATTCCATCTATCATCATACTATCATGCAAGAGGAGCCACACATCTATGGATCATCCAATAAAATCAGCAGACTTCTAGATGTTACTACTGCTCGGCTTAGACTCGGTTACAAGTATCTCTGGGAATTCTCATTATCTGCTGATGTAGACCTGACCAAATGTAAACTGTGTCAACAAAATTATTCGCACACCCTCCGTCACTATGTGATGGAGTGCGAAAAGATACGTGAATTTAGAGACAATTCTATAACCAATGTTCCAGCGATGTGTCAATATTTCATTCAAAATGATCTGCTACCAGAAATTTTAGCCAAATATCCCCAGTTTGCTAACTGTAGGTAGTAACTAAGTGATTGTAACCTATCCACCGCTGCCCACTGGATGGGGGGCGGTGTGCAGGACAAACATATAAATTTTGACACTAGCTCTCCACATATGTCAGTTGCTTAATTTAGAACCTGTACTTGAGGTCGATCTCGAACCCATTGTTGATGTGATGACTTATATTGAATTTTGTAACTAGCTCATCAAGATTGTAACTTGCTTAGCTAAATGAATTGTGGGGTTCAGTCCCTGAGCCCATTATGTGCCTCTGTAACCCTTTCCACTACCGCCCACAAGATGGGTATGGGGTGCATAATAAATGAACTAAACTAACTAACTAGTTCATCAAGATTGTAACTTGCTTAGCTAAATGATTTGTGGGGTTCGGTCCATTCATTTTCTTTCTTTATTATGCACCCCATAATACACATCCCGTGGGCGGTGGTGTAAAGGATTACAGAGGCACATAATCGGTTCAGGAACTGAACCCTCTAGTTCGTTTAGCTAAGCAAATAACAATCTTTTGACGCTAGTTACAAAATTATTAATGTACACATACTTATGCATACATGTACATATTCATACGTATACATATATACATACACATACATATTTAATCACCACCACAAATACACACATCAGTAATCTTTTGTGTCACAAGTGATTCAACAAGAGGCTCACAACAGTCACTATACAAGGCACTTTACATTTATGAGGAGTCGCACAGTTACTAGTCTTGCTGCACACCCACCCAACTGGGCGGCAGCTTTACAGTCATGTGCTCCACACCCACCCAACTGGGCGGCAGCTTTACAGTCATGTGTTCCACACCCACCCAACTGGGCGGCAGCTTTACAGTCATGTGCTCCACACCCACCCAACTGGGCGGCAGCTTTACAGTCATGTGCTCCACACCCACCCAACTGGGCGGCAGCTTTACAGTCATGTACTCCACACCCACCCAACTGGGCGGCAGCTTTACAGTCATGTGCTCCACACCCATCCAACTGGGCGGCAGCTTTACAGTCATGTGTTCCACACCCACCCAACTGGGCGGCAGCTTTACAGTCATGTGCTCCACACCCACCCAACTGGGCGGCAGCTTTACAGTCATGTGCTCCACACCCACCCAACTGGGCGGCAGCTTTACAGTCATGTACTCCACACCCACCCAACTGGGCGGCAGCTTTACAGTCATGTGCTCCACACCCAGCCAACTGGGCGGCAGCTTTACAGTCATGTGCTCCACACCCACCCAACTGGGCGGCTGCTTTACAGTCATGTGCTCCACACCCACCCAACTGGGCGGCTGCTTTACAGTCATGTGCTCCACACCCACCCAACTGGGCGGCAGCTTTACAGTCATGTGCTCCACACCCAGCCAACTGGGCGGCTGCTTTACAGTCATGTGCTCCACACCCACCCAACTGGGCGGCTGCTTTGCAGTCATGTGATCCACACCCACCCAACTGGGCGGCAGCTTTACAGTCATATGTGCTCCACACCCACCCAACTGGGCGGCAGCTTTACAGTCATGTGTATGCATTACCTACAGTAAGCAAATTTTGGATACTTCGCTAAGATTTCGGGCAGCACATCATTATGAATGAAGTACTTACACATTTCATGGACACTATTGATGTTGTTATCTTTAAATTCCGCTATTTTTCACATTCCATTATATAATGACTCAAAGTATGCGAATAGTTCTGCTGACAGAGTTTACATTTAGTCAAATCTAGATCATCAGATGTTACAAACTTCCAGAGGTACTTGTAGCTGAGCCTAAACCTAGCAGTGGTAACATCTAGAAGTCTGCTAACATTATTGGATGACCCATAGACGAGCGATTCATCAAAGTTTATACAATATTGTGAAATTGAGAGTCAGTGTAGTAACATAAATTGGTAAATAATAAATATTGTAAGTTAAGAATCTGATGCATGTGTGAGTGTTGGCGGGGGGCGGGGGTTATACCCTTGGTAAGCGAGAGTGGAAAGTAACCTTAGACGTACTGCGGTCAATGTGGTGGGGGGGAGGTGGAGGGAGGGTGGGAGAGTCAAATCCACCCTCCAACATCTGGGCATAGTACCACCAGCCTCCACAACACTCCATCAGCCTCCAGCTGATGCTTGTAGATGCCTCATCTAACCTCACTTATGTCACACATTAACCTACAGTTCCTGTGATATTTAAACTCCTCATCACAGTGGCGTCTCACCAATATAAACTGTATTGGATTTTGTCCCGAAATATCTATATGCTGACTGGACGTGTATGTATGTATGTATGTATGTATGTATGTATGTATGTATGTATGTATGTATGTATGTATGTATGTATGTATGTATGTATGTACGCATGTATGTATGTATGTATGTATGTATGTATGTATGTATGTATGTATGTATGTATGTATGTATGTATGTATGTATGTATGCATGTGTGTATGTATGTATTCCCAATCACGTTAAAGACTCCCCCTCTATCATCCAGTTAAAGAGAAAAACAACTATGTACTAAATAATCAACTCCTTGTAACTTTAATTATGCTGACCTTCCTATCTGTATTCAGACTGAGCCTACCATCATTATAGGTGATTATAACGCTAGCCATAGGAATATTGGTAATTCGCAGTTCAGTAATCGTAACGGCAACCAACTGGTGTCACTATTAGGTAGCCACGATGATGCACAGATTGTGGGTGACCTTGAACCAACGCATATCTACGGAGGTATTCTTGATCTATGTCTCGGTGTCAACGTCTCCCACACCGTGTGCGCCTCGTCAATAGTGCCAGTTATGGCGTCTGATCATCTGGCCATATTAGCCACTGTAAGCATTGGAAGCTCTATCCTCCCTGGTGGAGTGTTCAAGCGGAAGAGGCTGGCTGTGCCCATCGATCAACGAGACAATCTTGTTGCTCATGTGTCAGATTGGTGCAGTTCATCTGAGCCTTCATCAGTTGAAGATTTTAACAATGAGCTCACAGGTACTATCGAGCAGTTTATAGAATCACTTGATTCATCGTCCAGGCCACGTAACCCAAATTACACTGGTCATAGCACTTATGCTTATTATAATGATTCTAAATTGCATGCGCTAAAACGCACTGCCAGAATAATTGGACTAGCTTGTAGAAGGACCCGCACTGCTGAAATGCTTCGGCTCTTTCAAGCGGCTCTGGCTAAGGCCAGGGAACGTATGGTGGAGCTGAGGCAGACAGACTGGGAAACTTTTGTCCGTGGTCTCAATTCTCACACGCCACTAAGTCGGGCATGGAAGGATATCAACAAGATCAAAGGGAAAAATGCTGCAGAGATCTCGTACCCTAATCCTCTGCACAGAGCAAATGATCTTGTTGATGCTTGGGCCATGACTTCCAGCTTTGACAGTCTTCCTCTACCCTCACAGAATGAATTAAATGATAGATATACTGATAGGGCAAGGTTCCTTGACTTCATGCTTCATCAAGAGGATGACTGTGACATGCTTTTTACTGAATACAAACTAGATTCTGCTCTACATAAAGGCAAAGCTACATCACCCGGGGAGGATGGAGTTACTTACGGCATACTGCTTATGCTTCTGCTAGTTCCAAGGAATACCTTTCTTCAATTGTATAATATGAGCTATGTAACTGGGGAGCTTCCTAAGTCATGAACCAACAGTGTTATTATTCCCATTCCTAAACCTCACCAGCCGAGTGCTTTATGCCCAGTCTCCCTCACTAGTTGTCTCTATAAGTGTCTTGAGAAGATGGTTCTCAACCGTCTCCTTTACAAAATTAATAATATGTTGTCTCCCCAGATATATGGCTTTATGCATGGAAAGAGTGTACATCACTGTATTACCACATTCCTCGCCCTGCATACTGATAGGTCATATACCACTTTCCTAGATCTTAAGTCAGCCTTTGACATTGCTAACCCACACGTCATTATGAGAGAACTTGCTAAAATGAATGTTGGAATGTTAATGTTAAAAATAGTTCAAACTGAAATAAATATATAACACTGTACGGTACAGTTGTGTTTAATTATGTTTTGCGATTCCTATGGAAAAGGTATTTGTGCACCAAGTACTACAAGGTCATTATGAGATATGCTGAATGTTGAATGCTCTCTCTCTCTCTCTCTCTCTCTCTCTCTCTCTCTCTCTCTCTCTCTCTCGCTCTCGCTCTCGCTCTCTCTCTCTCTCTCTCTCTCTCTCTCTCTCTCTCGCTCTCGCTCTCTCTCTCTCTCTCTCTCTCTCTCTCTCTCTCTCTCTCTCTCTCGCTCTCGCTCTCGCTCTCTCTCTCTCTCTCTCTCTCTCTCTCTCTCTCTCTCTCTCTCGCTCTCGCTCTCGCTCTCGCTCTCGCTCTCGCTCTCGCTCTCTCTCTCTCTCTCTCTCTCTCTCTCTCTCTCTCTCTCTCTCGCTCTCGCTCTCGCTCTCGCTCTCGCTCTCGCTCTCGCTCTCGCTCTCGCTCTCGCTCTCGCTCTCGCTCTCGCTCTCGCTCTCGCTCTCTCTCTCTCTCTCTCTCTCTCTCTCTCTCTCTCTCTCTCTCATAAGGGGACACATAAGGGGATGCTCTCTCAGAGCATCCCCTTATGTGTTGTATGTGGGTGCTGAAGTTCAGTCTCTTGTCTATGTATAGGTGAAGGAACTTTCCATAATTGTTATTGCTAATGTTTACTTGTAATACTGGGTATACATCCGGTGTTCTTACCCTCGACCGCGGCGAGGGTAAGCCGTGGCCGTATGGTCTGAAACCCACAAATATTTACAATGGGGGGTGGGGAGGGGGATAACATTTCCTCTTCAAGCACGCGCACACAAATGAACTATGTTACTTAACTGGAAGCACTCGTACAACATAATTTACACGATTTCTCAGGATAATTATACTTCTTACCAGCATATATACAGCATAGTACCTAGGAGGTTCTCTTCAATGATATCTAAGATAATTAAAAGAACCCAAGCAAACCACTGTGGAAATGTGCAGGACAAACATATCAATTGTGACACTAGCTCTCCACTTATGGCATTTGCTTAATTTAGAAACTGTACTTGTGGTCGATCTCGAACCCATGTTGTTGATGTGACGATGTGTTATGAATTTTGTGGCTAGCTCCTCAAGATTGTAACTTGCTTAGATAAATAAATTGTGTGTTCAGTCCCTGAACCCATTATGTGATAAATTAACTAAACTAAAAACTATAGTCTGGCGACGAAGCCTGAACTGCATAATGTAAATAGGGATTAACCAGAAAAAGATATAGGTGAAGAATAACATCTGGTAACTGCGTTAATTACAATATTAGATCAAACTAACATTGATTTTCAAAAGGTTGTAGATTTTCCATCAATGGAGAGCATCAGCCAAGAAGCCTTCTTTAAAATATGAATATCTTTCCTCACCCAATAAGATCTAATCTCTGAATAAAACGCGAAAAACGACTTGATTGTAACCTATCCACCGCTGCCCATTGGATGGGGGAGAGGGGGTTATGTGTAGGATAAACAAATCAATTGTGACACTAGCCCTCCATATATGTCAGTTGCTTAAATTATAAACTGTACTTGTGGTCGGTCTCGAGCCCATTGTTGATTTGACAATGTGCATTGACTTTTGTAACTAGCTTATCAAGATTATAACTTCCTTGGCTATATGAATTGTGGGGCTCAGTCCCTGAGCCCATTATGCGCCTCTGTAACACTCCACTATCGCCCATAGGATGGGTATGGGGTGCATAATAAATGAACTAAAATAAGCTCTGCCTTTTTGATAACATATACAATTATAAGCTTTATTTGTGAATCTCAATTAATTAAGCAATATATCACAGAGCCTGTAGGGCTCGGTGAGATGAGCGAAGAGACATGGGAGATTTCACATAAGTACAGTACATGGTAGTTTAAGTAGCGAACGCATGTCAACGAATAACGAGTATATATAACAACACTATTGTCCTATGAAGTCGATTTAACTTCCAAACATATATTTTTTTAATAAATGTTAAATGTTTTCTGGCTAGCTATGTTAGATTTTATTAAAAATACGTATTCTACTTGTTAACATTATAATTTAAATTTGTGATAATTTGTGCAGAGAAGTGCGACAACTGGATATGCCAACAAACACTTTCCAAACAACGATATATCTTGGATAAGTCGTTCCACAACATTGTCGCTTGGACCGTCGACTTCCTTTGATGCTACTTATTTACTTATTTCATAATGAAATTATATTAGTTTGGAGTAAGTATATGTTTTCTCATGTTCTGCATTCAGCACCCACATTATAGTAAATATACCATATTACTTCATTACTTAAATAATGCTAGGAGGGTTTGAGTAGCTTTGGGTCTTTAGTGGACAGAATCTCCAATAGATGGGGCGAGAGTCGCTCCCTCTCTCTCGCCCGAGCAAGAGTCGAAACTTAATTTAAAATTGATATATCTTTGTTCTCGAACATGATATATTTCATTTGGTGAAATCATAATAATGTTCAACTCTCGGTCTTTCTGGAGGCATATAAGATTTTAGGCTTTATTAGCGTATCTTTGATAATTATACAATATATCGGCAAGTGCGTAGGCGTCTGCACTCCATGCCCGACAAGCTACTGAACGCTACTATAAAAACATATGTATCTTCACTTGAGCTATAAATATGTCTATTGTAATGTATTGAAAATGAAGCTCTTATTTCTATTTTGCTTATGACATATAAAACATTTGTGTTTATTAACGAATTTACGTGAAATAAACATTGATCTGAGAGAGAGTTGCTCTGTCGTTCAGTCTGTATGGGGTGGGAGCTCCGTAATTTTTAAAATACATGTATCTTCATTAGAACTTTAAATATGTCTATGGTAAAGTGTTTAAAGTGAAGCTTATATGTCTGCCTTTCTTGAGACATATAAAACATATATGTTTATTAACGAATTCACGTGAAATAAACATTGTTCTGAGAGAGAGTTGCTCGGTCGATCAATCTGTCCGGGGTTAAAGCTCGGCTATTATAAAAGTACACGTATCTTCGCTTTAAATTTAAATATGCCCATGGTAAGGTATTTAGAATGAAGCTTATATTTCTATCTTTCTTGTGACATATAAAACTCTTACGTTTATTAAGGAATCTGTGTGAAATAGGCATGGTTCTGAGATGAATGCTGCGGTTTTGGAGCTCGACGCGCGGCAATGGACGCCTTAAACATCCAGTGGGTGTTATTGGACCCTATACCCATTTTATTTGTGGTTGGAGCCCCATACCCATTCTATGGGTGGTTGGAGCCCCATACCCATCCTGTGGGTTGTAGTGGACGCCATACTCATCCTGTGGGTGGTATTGGACCCCATACCCTTCCTGTGGGTGGATGTGATCCCCATACTCATCCTGTGGGTGGATGTGACCCTCATACCCATCCTGTGGGTGGTATTGGACCCCTTTCCCACCTAACAGGCGGTAGGTGACAATATACCCATCCTAGCTATAGTTGGTATAGTAGACACAATACTGTCCTGTTTGCAGTAGTTTACCCCATAGACATTCAAATGTAACATCGTTTTCTGTTAGCGTTCCTACAAAACATTCTTTAAAGATTTTTAAAGCCAAACTATGGTATATAATATTGATTGGTGAAGCACTGTTATTCTATGTAATAATTTATAGTGCTTATTATAATTTACTAAGAACAACTAATATTTCTCAAAACAAAACTACGAGCCTTCAATAGGATATAGCTGATCTGTAATATTATAAGAGCATGGACAACAGTAGGTAAATTTCACAACCCATGTGGGACCTGAAAACTACAATTTTCCTTATAATTGAACCAATCACGAATATTCTTCTATCTATGTTGACGGACGGGTACTGTGGCACGTAAATTGGTACGTGAGGAAGAGTTTGGACCTTGGTAAAAAAAGTAACTGGGAATATATCACATATTTACTAATTCATATTCAACATATTGACTTTAAGCATTAAGTCATATATGTGCTGTCTTGTGTGAGAACGGGTTGAAAAATGCCTGCCGAACTGGTGTCCATGATTCTGGTAAGCGGCATCCTCAATCTAGCGTCCAGGGATGTAAGGATGCCTTCTGGATGGTAAAATTTGTTGGAACCGCTTCGGAGCACCGTGCTGTTCTTTCATTTAATATGGCGAGAGTCCTCTCTCCTTCCCTCTCGAAAGTCGCGCACGTGCGTTCGCTCCCAGTAGGAGCTCGAACATAAATTATATTTATTTATTTAAGGAAAGTGGCGTTTATAAATATGGTTGATGATTCGATTAAATACTTTGTGGTGGTGTTTGATTCTCACAGTGCAAGTCAATTAATGTAGACTGCACAGATAAAACACTCTTTGGTGGTGGAATAATTTTAGATTATGATATTATTTACTGGAACATCGATCAAGCTGGGTAAAGGAATTACAGTAAACTGTTGTATACTAAAGGTAAACCTATTACTAAATAATTATTCCTAATAAAGGTAAGTAAATGGTTACACTTGTGTGAGATCTACGGGTATGTGGAAATTTTATTCTCCGTGAGTGACTGACGCAACACTTCACAATTCTAGGAGAAATTACATGATGTTCCACAACCTAATACAGTAAATTATATAATACTAAATTACATATTAGTAGTGTTGGTTAATTATTACGCTTAGTACAGGAAATACATCCCATTGTTCTAAGGATTAGTAAATGAATATTAGATGTGTATGAAGCCTAATACAGGAAATACGTCCTGTTGTATTAGGGATGAGAATAACTGTTGGAAATTTCCAACACCTCGGCCTGACCGGAGACCTGTCCCAAGGCCTGGCCGGAGACCTGTCCCCCGGGGCCTGGCCGGAGACCTGTCCCCCGGGGCCTGGCCGGAGACCTGTCCCCCGGGGCCTGGCCGGAGGCCTGTCCCCCGGGGCCTGGCCGGAGGCCTGTCCCCCGGGGCCTGGCCGGAGGCCTGTCCCCCGGGGCCTGGCCGGAGGCCTGTCCCCCGGGGCCTGGCCGGAGGCCTGTCCCCCGGGGCCTGGCCGGAGGCCTGTCCCCCGGGGCCTGGCCGGAGGCCTGTCCCCCGGGGCCTGGCCGGAGGCCTGTCCCCCGGGGCCTGGCCGGAGGCCTGTCCCCCGGGGCCTGGCCGGAGGCCTGTCCCCCGGGGCCTGGCCGGAGGCCTGTCCCCCGGGGCCTGGCCGGAGGCCTGTCCCCCGGGGCCTGGCCGGAGGCCTGTCCCCCGGGGCCTGGCCGGAGGCCTGTCCCCCGGGGCCTGGCCGGAGGCCTGTCCCCCGGGGCCTGGCCGGAGGCCTGTCCCCCGGGGCCTGGCCGGAGGCCTGTCCCCCGGGGCCTGGCCGGAGGCCTGT
Source organism: Procambarus clarkii (assembly GCF_040958095.1). Lineage (NCBI taxonomy): Eukaryota > Metazoa > Arthropoda > Malacostraca > Decapoda > Cambaridae > Procambarus > Procambarus clarkii. Next base: position 23,300,975 of record NC_091234.1, on the reverse strand, counting down.
CCCCCGGGGCCTGGCCGGAGGCCTGTCCCCCGGGGCCTGGCCGGAGACCTACCATTCATCAATCCAGTTCCCCCCCTTCCACCATCCATCCCTCCCATCAGTTTCCCCCCTTCCACCATCCATCCCTCCCATCAGTTCCCCCCACCATCCCTCCAGTTCCCCCCACCATCCCTCCAGTTCCCCCCACCATCCATCCATCCATCCCTCCAGTTCCCCCCACCATCCATCCATCCATCCATCCCTCCAGTTCCCCCCACCATCCATCCATCCAGTTCCCCCCCCCCCCACCATCTGTCTATCCATCCAGTTCCCCCCCCCACCATCCATTCATCCAGTTCCTCCCACCATCCATTAATCCATCCATCCAGTTCCCCCCACCATCCATCCAGTTCCTCCCACCATCTAGTTCCCCCCCCCCATCATCCATCCATCCATCCAGTTCCCCCCATCATCCATCCATCCATCCAGTTCCCCACACCTGTGGTGTTGTGTGTTGCTGAGGAAGTCTTGGTCGTAGGGTTGATATAACGCCATTGCTTGGTTACTGACTTTATTGCTTATAAAAGATACATGACTAGTAGCTACCAAGCTCGGCAGGCATCCTGTACGCTCTGTTGTTTACTACTTCTGCTGGCGTCTGAACCGCAGAGCATACAAACGGATGGTGCCGTTTTCTATGAACATGACATCCCGTTTTCTATGAACATGACATCCCTCCTTTTCTTTAAAAAGAATGAATACAGGATGTCTACCATGCTTGTAGCACAAAGCAAAGTTATTGACACAAAGTAAGTTATTAACATATCAAAAGATGTTGCATGCATTTAACATTAATTAAGCACACAAAGAATTTAAACAACTTAATCTTTACCACACAGTATTTCAATGTTAAAATACAAATGCAATGTTAAACAAAAATGAAAGAAACTGTACTACAAAGTTACAAAATATTGAATGAGAGATCTGCATTATTCAAACAATATTAAATATAATTTAGCATAATAAGAAAATACTTTGCATTACATAACACAATCATCAAATCGCTTAGGGCGTTTAACATGACGTTTAGGACGAGAGTCCTTAAATACAAGAATATCCCTTGATGAATTGTTTGTCGGGTTATAATTATTTTATTCTTTATCGTTTGTACGACTTTGCATTTCTTCATTTTTTACACTAGTTGGAATCACTTTGAAATAAGCCATATCAATGGCTGGCGTTACGTTATCCAGAAGTGTTATACTATGTGTTATACTATACGTGTTATACTATGATCTCTATTACTAGCTGTTACCATAGTTATTTTTACACTAATCACTTTATATGGTTTTGTATCATACGACATATCTAGCTTTCACTCCTTTTTTCTTTTTTACTAGAACAGTGTCTCCAACCTTTGTGAATTTTTCCTTTGCACGTTAATCATGAGCAATTTTCGTTTTGCCCTTGGCCAGTGCATCCTTCTGAGCGAGACGTTTATCCGTTACCTCGGCTGGCATGACAGGTAGTGCGATTCTTATAGGACGTCCAAATAAGAGTTCGCCAGGTGACTTGCCCAGTGTTCCATGCGGTGTTGCACGGTAGTTCCTGAGAAAAGCATACATAGCTTGTTTCCAAGATCATCCTTCGGCATGAGCACAGCGTACCGCTTTCATGAGAGGTTGCATGAATCTCTCAACTTCTCCATTTGCTTGAGGATGTAGTGGCATCACACAGCGGTGTTTGAATCCAATATGCTCAGCAAAGTTGACAAAGTCTTGTCCATTGAATGGCGGTCCATTGTCTGTCTTGACAACTTCAGGAATGCCAAAATTTGAAAAGATCTTGTCGAGTTTCGGGATGACAGCCTTTGAAGATGTGGAAGTGATGATTTCTACTTCTGGATAACGTGAGTCATCATCAATGACTACCATCAAGTACTCTCCAGTTGGTAGCGGTCCGCAGAAGTCCACCGATACATCCATCCGTCCATGGTGCAGCAGGTAATGGTGAAGGTTGTAGAGGTGTTGGTCTTGACGTATCCACTGCAGCTTGGCAAGGGACACAGGCATCATGCATGTCCTTTGCTTGACAATCAATGCCAGGAAACCACACCTTTTCTCGTAACAGCTGTTTGGTCCTACCAAGACCTTGGTGTCCTTGATGTGCAAGCTTCAGAGCATGCTGCTGGAGAACTGCTGGAATGACGATACGAGTACCTCGCAGCACGGTGTTGCGTTGTTGCGTAAAACTTAATTCTGTCTGGATGCGTTCAAGGGCTTTGAATGCATCTTGGTCAACTCCTGAGGGTGGGATGCGTGTAAACTTTCTCTTAGTCAATGCATCCACTGTTGTTTGCAGAGTTGGGTCCTCTAGGGTTGCAGTACGGATTTCATCAAGAGTGAGAGCTTTAGGGACTGCATCACAGGTTACAGAGTGTACATATTCCTCAGCAACTTGCTGAAGCTTGATGGTGAAACTGTTGGCAGGATGTCGACTGATGTAATCAGCGGGATTGCCTGCACCCTGCTTGTATTTCACAGTGAAGTTGTATGGTTGCAGACGAAGAGCCCATCTCTCAATGCGAGCTGGTGGTTTGGACTTTGGATTATTGAAGATGGTCTCCAACGGTTTGTGGTCAGTGACTATCGTGGTGAAGGGTGCACCAAGCAGATACACATTGAAGTGTTCACAGCCCCATACAAGAGCAAGAGCTTCCTTCTCTGTCTGACTGTATCGTTGCTCAACATCTGTGAGAGAACGGCTGGCGTAGGCAATTATTACTCTGGAATCTGATTGACCAAATTTGAGTTGGGCTAACACAGCACCTAAACCCACAGGACTAGCATCCACCGTTAACTCGGTGTCCATTGATGGATCAAAATACGCAGCAGTCACATTCTCTACTAGTGCATCTTTCACAGCATCAAATGCATTTTGCTCGATAGCACTCCAGTACCATGATGCATTTTTCTTCAGGAGCTCACGTAGAGGCTTCGTAATGGTAGCAAAATCTGGAATGAAGCGAGAACAGTAGTTTGCCATTCCTAGAAAACTATGTACTTCAGTGGATGTTGAAGGAGGTGCAGCATTCTTGATATCTGCAACTTTCTTAGGATCTGGAGACAGACCTTTGTCACTAAGTACATGTCCAAAGAATTCAATTTTATGTTGATTGAACTCACACTTTGCTCGGCTTAGCGTCAGATTCTTTTCTCGCAAGCGTTGCAATGTTGCTCGAAGAGCTGTGTCATGTTCAGCTTGGGTACGGCCATAAACAAAGATGTCATCAGACATGTTTTCAGCATTAGGTATATCTTGTAATACCTGGCTGATGATATGCTGGAATACCTCAGCAGCACTGTTAATACTATAACTCGGGCGCTTGTACCTATACAGACCTCGATGTGTCGTAAACGTTGTGATGAAGCGACTCTTACCTGTGAACTGGGTAGATGGATCACTGGGGTAACCCTCACTACTATCTGGAGATGTGTTGCAACACTAGTGCTTGGTTTGACATTTTGGCAAACTTCCACTGTCCTTGTTTCCATCCTTCTTTCATCAGGATAGCTAGTTTATTCTTCGCCTGTACTTTAATTTTAACTACCCGAGTAAAATGCAAATAGATTCTCCTTTTTCCTATGTGAGCATATCAGATTGTAATTGTGGTGTTTGGTAGGCCTAAATACATTCAACTTTTGATATTTCATCACTTTTAAATCAAATTTTCTTTGTTTCTGTCTGATCTATGTAAGCAGTAAGTATTTATTCTGTATTTAGACTTGCTCATTCAGAGCATTACAATTAAGTTTTATGCTATTTAGTACTATAGTGTTTCATTATATTTATCTCTTTTTTTTTGGGGGGGGGGAGCCCCTACGGCTCCCCAGAGCTTACCAGGTTGATATGCTAATGTCAGACTTTGGCATCAGTCATGTGTATGGAGTTCTTATGGGCCTACCTGGGACCACGAGCCAGAACCTGGCCCCCTCAGAGAGGCAAGGGGAGCAATGGCCTGTAGAAACCCCTCTGTGGTTGGAAGCATTCATGTCTGCCATCGACCGGGTTAGGCACCCAGAAAGGTAGGCGTCCCAAAACAAACCCCTATTCTGGTGAAAATTGCAACCAAAAGCCGAACGAGTGGATAAAACTCCCCAAACAAAAACGAGCAAACTAGTATGATGTCATTCGTCATCGCGCCGCTGTCTTCGCAGCCCCCCCTCCCCGGGAGGGGGAAGGGGGAGCCCCAGACCTACCGCGCTGGCGATCCACACCCCAGTTCTTGAGGCTGATGCTATCGGCTCGGTTGTGTGCTCTGGCTTCGGTCTTTTTTGCGGCGCTGTGCCTTGTGTGAGGCTGCTGTTCTCCAGGGGTGTGAGAGCCAGGAGTTATTCCTCAGTACTCGGGCTTCATGCGCCTGGAGTTCCCTTCCCTAAGTGCCCAGTAAGTACTGCCCTTGGAGCTTGGGGTTACCTTCTACAAGTTTCTCGGGGTCTGCCTCTGTGTGTTTGTTTTACTGCTCGGTTTCTCGGCCGCTCTTTGGGTACTTGGGGATTTTGTCTCCCCTGGTTTTCCTTAGGATAAGAGGCAGTTTTTGCACTGGTAGGGGCGCAGGGTGCTGTGCAGCTAGTTGTCACCTATCACAGCGGCCGGCTCTGTTCCTTGGGGTACGTTGTCCTCTTGCGGGGTTTTGTTTTTCTTTGTTTTTGTCTTGGTGGGGGTTCTGCCCTCATTGCCACTGGTGTTTCGCCTCGCCCCGATACTTGGTGATGCCTCCTGCTTGGTCCCCGTGAGTGTACACGTCCCTGGGGCTCAGCTTTAGACAGTTTGTTTAGTAGTTTTGGGCGCCGGTTAGCAGTACCCAGCCTGGGTTTACCTGAATGCGAGTCCTCTTCAAGTAAACGCTCAGGACCCCGGGAATCCCCTAGGGGACGTGTGGGTCCGATGGATGTGACCCCGGGGTCCCCCCTCGCTTTGTGGGAGTTTGAGGGTTGTTCGGTCCCCATGTCTCAGGGCGATTCTCACTGTTATTGCCTCCGTCATGCAGCCTGTTGGGTCGGTGACACTTTCGACCCTGAGTCCCGTGAGTACTGTTGCTTGCTGGTGACTCAATTTACCCGGTCTATGGAGGATGATCTTCAGGTACAAGCTGCACATGCATTGCATTCTAGGTTTCGGTTGTTGCAATGCGCTAGGTTGGTTGTTCACCCGGATGCCCCGCGGCTGCCCCGTTTTGCTTATAGGGACCCGGACTTGGGGGTGGGGGCTGCTTCGACCCTGGTTCAGTCCACATCTCCTTGTCCTTCCCCTCCCGTTGTGCGTTCTGGTCCCCCTCCCCTGCTTCCAGCCCCGAAACGTCTGAGGGTTTTGGAGTCGGGGCAGGGTGTAACACCGTAAAGGTGTTTTGTTTAGTTTGATTTAAAAATACATATAATTCATGAGTCACAGACAAGGATTTCAGAGGCGCCAGTTTGTCGGTCTGAGACTCACACCTCTAAGCGTTAATGACCTCAAGTTGACCTGAGGTCAAGTCATGCGAATTCCACCTTGCTTCTGCTAATCTGATAATTGGCCTTCAAACATGCCGACGTTCAAGGAGTGGCTTGGTAGAATGCCTGAGGCTATCTACTTGTGGGCAGAGTTAGTTACTAGGTTCCCCAATATATACTTGGAGAGCAGAGCATAGAGACAGAATAGGAGCCAGCAGAGCAGAACAGAAGGACAGCCTAGCCAGGGAGGCTGTCAGCCGGCAGGGTGGGACAGTCTGTCAACTACAGTCCCCCCCCCCCCCCTCCCTCTATATCCAGCTATAGGCAGACACTTGGTGAGTTGAACATTAAGGTGACTTGGTCGTGTTTACAAATGTTGTGTGAGGATCAGGGGCAGTCAAGTTGTAGGGCTCTCGAATTCTTGGATGATGACTCACTTTGCAGATTTATCTTGAACATTAAGTTTAATGGCTTAAATTATGATACTTATCATGAAAAATATAATTGATGAATTTATTGGTTTAAATTGTCTTTAACTTTGTTCCCTAGAGTTTTTGAGTTGAGGTGAGAAAGCCTCTGCGGTTACTGGTTCATGACTTTAATGAGTACATGATACAGATGGAACAGACTAATAATGACCTTGTGTTAACATCTTTGAGAATTTGGTGATACAGACAAGTTCCATTCCTTATCTTGTATGTAATGGTCTTTGAATGGATGGTGGCAGCATTTCTTCTTCTACTATCTACTCTTCTGCTTCTACTATCTACTTTTCTACTTCTACCTATCTACTCCTCTCCCTCCACCCCTCTCCGAACTCTCCCTTTCAACTAATGACCCTCCTCGCTCCTCCCACCTCTCTACCTCTCACCCCACACCCTCACTAATTACCTCATTATCCATTTCTTCCCTTTCGTTTCTCTTATATATTTGTGGCAATGAAATGTATTCTAGAGTTCTCTCTAGAGTTTCGGGTAGCTGTTCAATTTACGGCGCTCTATAGTACCCGTACCTAGGTAGTTAAATACCTAGGTTACAAGGTGTTGAACGAGAGAGGCTGCCGTAGGAACTCTGAGAGTGCTCTAGAATAGTTAGCTAACTGGGGACGGGATAACGGACTAGAGAGAGCTGTTTCCCCCGGCCTCGTTAGTTAACTAGGGGGTGGAATAATGGACAAGAGAGAGCCATTTCCCCCCCCCCCCGTTACAAGGGGTTAGTTGGTCTTGAGACTCGGGCAGCCTCGGGGGATGCCCCTTCCGGTGTGGTGACGGAGGCATTCGAGTCTCCTCCCCCGGCCGAAGCCTCTGGGTCTGAGCAGTGGGCCTCTTTCTATCTGGCTTCTACGGCTGTGCCGGCCTTGTCTAGTGGGGTCGGTGCTTGGGGGAAGGACTCGGCCCGGGTCCTGCCGGAGAGGACTCTGGGGCTGGGGAGGGGCTGACTTGGGGGGCTTGGACCCTGCTGGACCCCGCCTGGGTTTATGTACCCTCTGAGCGGAGCTTACTGTTGCAAGGAGTGGGGCTTTCTTTTCCCCCCTCCGCGTACGAGTTGGATTTGGTTTCTGCCCCCTCCCCTGGTTCGGTTCCGTGTTCCCCCGGGTACTTCGGTTCTGTCTTTCCGGAGGTTTTCGGCTTATCGCATCCAACCTGCTGCGGTGTGGGCAGCCCTTGTGGCGAACCTCCTGCGTAACCCGGATTATGCCTCGGCAACGGATCCCTCGGATTTCAGGTTTGGGACTTCGTTCCCTTTCTGGATCCGTTATGAGGTTCCGGAGTCGTCCTGGTTGGCGGACTGTCCTGTCTTTGCCTCGGAGGCTTGGCACTCCTTCTGCCATTCCCGCACGCTTGAGTGGCGGGAGGCTTCGGCGGTGCATCAGGTTTTCCTGGGGGGCGACCTTGAGTACCTCAATGAGTGCTTGTTTGTTCCTGCCCTTTCCCGGGATGTTGGTGTCATTCAGCTCCATGTGCAGGTTTCCCTCCTTTTGGCAACACAGGTGGCAGAGGACTTGCGTGCTCGGGGCCTTTTGGTTGCGGCCTTGCGCTTCTTTTCCCTCCTGGAGCTGTCTTCTGACTGGCTCATGGAGGATGTGGAGGCGCTTGGGGCTGTTTCGGGGTCTGGCACCTTGGCTTCGCCCGGCTCGCTCGTTGGCTGCCATGCTGAAGCTTTTTGCATCGATCTTGCGGGATGCGGTGGCTCTGTTTTATGCCTCCCGCCTCGCATGTCGGCAGGCGGTGCCTGCCTCCTCTGTGGAATCCGCTTGGGCCTTGGCTCCTAGGCTTTCGTCCCCTTTTTGCCCTCTCGTGTTTGAGGCTTCAGCTGTTTCACAGTTTATTCAGGCTGCTTCGGCTTCTTGCCATCCTATGTCAGACTTGCTAGTTCTCCAGGGATCCCGTGGTGGGCCTTCCCGGAAGGGTAGTGCCAAGGCTCAGGGTTCCTCTTGTCGTGGTAGGCCACTGGTGTCAGGTTCGGGTCCGGCGCCTCCTTCAGTCCCGCCTTCGTCTGGTTGGTGCGGTGTTCGCTCTGTGCGAGGTTCTGGGTCTCGTAAGGGGCGCCGGCCCTTTCGCGGTTCACCTCATTGACAGGGCGATGGGGGTGGGGGGGGAGGCTTGCACTGTTTGCTCACGCCTGGTCCCACGATTTGTGGGCGTTTCGGGTCATTTCACACGGCCTCCGGTGGTGTTGGGTGGCTTCTCCCCCTGCGGGGGGTTCGGGGCTGGCAGGGCAGGCTTCTTTCCCTGCGCTCTGTCAAGTCATCTTGGAGTGGGTTCGCTTGGGCGTGGTCGAAACGACAACGTCCCTCAGCTGGGTTTCCCGTCTGTTTCCAGTCCCAAAACGGGACTGCGCGGACCTGCGGTTCATTCTGAACTTGTCCCGTCTGAACCCCTGGGTTCATTGCCCCTCCTTTCAGATGACCACACTGTCCCAGGTTTGCCTCCTGTTGGAGCCGGGCACTTGGATGGTGTCCCAGGACATCCGGGACGCTTATTGGCACGTCCCGATTCTTCTGGGGTTCAGGGACTGGCTCGGTTTTGTTGTGGGGCTTCATGCTTACCGCTTTCGTTGTCTTCCGTTCGGTCTGAACCTGGCACCTCGTGTTTTCACGCGCCCCATGCGAGTCGTGGTGACCCGTCTGCGTCTGTTAGGTGTTCGGGTGTTGGCCTACCTCGACGACTGGCGGGTTTGGGCTCCCAGTCAGTCCGCTTGTCTGCTAGTCAGGGATCTGGTTCTTTCTCAGCTCTCCGGGTTCGGGTTCTTGGTGAACTATAGGAAGACCCATCAGGTTCCCTCCCAGGTTCGGGTCTGGCTGGGCCTTGTGTGGGACTCTCGGACCGCTTCCTTTCTCTTCCTCCGGAGTCTCTTCTGCGGCTGCGGTCATGCTTGTGACTGTTTCTGGGGGGCTCCCGGGTCTCCCGGCAGTTGCTCGAGGGTCTGTGCAGGAGCCTGACCTTCGCGATGCTGGTCTACCCGCTGGGTCAGGTTTGGCTTCGTCGGCTGTTCTGGTTCCTTCGGGGACGTCCCTTCCACCTCTCTCGCGATCACTGGGTTCGGACCTCGGGGGCTTTGTGCCGGTTGCTGAGTCACCGGCTTCCTCTTCGGTTTTTTCGAGGTTCAGTACCGGTTTTTTCGAGGTTCAGTACCGTGTCGTCTCTCAGCTGGAGCTTTGTGACCAGTGCTCAACAGGCCGGCCAGGGTCGGTGGGGTCCGTTTTTCCGTCAAGCCCACAGCACTGTGCGGGAGTTCGCGGCGGAGTGGTTTGCTCCTCAGAGGATACGAGTCGCCAGAGGGTCGACGATCCGGCTCCATTCGGACTGCTCCCCAGTGGTTCATTGTCTGAACCAGGGGGGTTCGATGCGGTCCTTGGCTCTTTGGCGCTGGTCGCTTTGGGTGACTCGTCTGCTGAGTTCTCGGGGTTTGGCTCTCTTGGCAGTTCACGTGCGGGGTATGTCCAACGTCTTGGCCGACGGCCTGTCTCGTTTCGTTCCCCTCTCCACGGAATGGACGGTCGACGCCGCCTCCTTCGGTTAGCTTTGCCAGACGTTCGGCCGCCCCGAGGTGGACCTCTTCGCGTCGGCATGGTCGCGGCGCCTTCTGTATGTGGCGCCCTTTCCCGACTGCGAAGCCATCGGGATCGACGTCTTTTGGCAGGACTGGTCGAGGTGGGGGGTTCCTGTACCTCTTTCCCCCGGTTCAGCTGTTGCTCCAGGTCCTGACTCGCTTAGAGACTTATCAGGGAAGAGTTGTCCTCTTGGCCCCTTGGTGGCCGACCCAGCTGTGGTTTCAGGCACTGCTTGTTCGGTGTCCGAACCCGGAGGTTTTTCCACGGCTCTGCCTCTTCCAACAGATCGGGTCAGTACGTCACGTGGCTGGTTCGATCTTCTCCTCGAGTTTTCGTGTATGGTATTTTTGACTCGAGTTTATCATCATCTCTATGGTGATCAGGTGGGTTCCTTATTAAATGTCCCACCTGTAGGCTTCGTTTCGGCGGCAGTATGAAGTTTCCTGGCGGTCCTTCTTACGTCTTCGTCGTTATACTTCCCTTTCGGTTAGGGTGGTGTTGTCCTTTCTCTCTTGATTGTTCCAGGACCGTCATCTTATGCCTAACACTGTCGCCTCATATTGTGGTGCTGGTGGAGCCGCTTCAGCCTGCTTTCAGTATTGATGTCACGTCTGCGCCATTTCGCAAGCTGTCTTGGGTGTTGTTTCACCTCCGGCCTGCTCATGCGCCGCCTGAGCCATCCTGGTCTTTGGACAGAGTGCGCTCTTTTCTTTCTTCTCGTTTTGTTGTAGCCCCCTCGGTTCTGGATTGTTTTTCGAAGGCTCTATTCCTATTGGCATTGGCCTCTGGGGGTCGGGTGGGTGAGCTTCATGCTCTTCTCTGGCGCAGAGGTGTTTGCTCCTTCAGTTGGGGTGATCGTTTTGTTCGTCTGCAGCCTTCTCCTTCTTTTCTGGCGAAGAATGAGACTGCTGCGTTCCGGAGGGGCCCTTGGGGTCATTGATGCTTGGTTGGTTTGGCCGGGGGGTGCATCATGTTTTGGGTCCGGTTGCGGCTCTCCGCCGTTATTTGCGTGCCACGGCTTCTGTGTCTGTGGATGCGCTGTGGGTCGATCCGGTTTCCCTTCTTCCCTGTTCGAGGGTGAGGGTCTCCCAGGTCGTCTGCAGGGTTATTAAGGCTAGCCAGCCTGCGGTCTATCCCCATGCCCATGATGTCCGCAAGTTTGCGGCTCTTGCAGCCGTCTTTGGCAATATGTCCTGGGCTGACATTCGTGCGCGGGGATTTTGGCGGTCAAACAGGGTCCTGGCAGCTCGTTACCTTGTAAATGTTCATGGGCCCGGTCGGGCCTGTGTCGCTTTAGGTCGGCGGATGCAGCCAGTTGTCTCGACTTCGGGTCGAGGAGTGAGCAGCACCACCTCCCGGGTAAGTCCCAATTCTTTCCTCTGTGGGTAGTTAGCTCCGGGGAGCCGTAGGAGCTCCTCCCAGAAAACCAGCGTTGAAAGTAATGAAACGCCATTTCTGAGAGTCCCGGAGGCTCCCCGGCATCCCTCCCTCCCTCCCTCCCTCCCTCCCTCCGGTTGGCAGTTTTTTCGCGTGTTTTGACATCCAGCCTCAGAACTGGGGTGTGGATCGCCGGCGCGGTAGGTCTGGGGCTCTCCCTTTCCCCTCCCGGGGAAGGGGGTCTCCTGCGCAAACAGCGGCACGACAACGAATGAAGTCATACTAGTTTGCGTTCTATCTACTCGTTCGGCTTTTGGTTGCAATTTTCACCAGAATAGGGGTTTGTTTTGGGACGCCTACCTTTCTGGGTGCCTAACCCGGTCGATGGCAGACATAGAATGCTTCCAACCACACGGGGATTTCTATGGGCCATTGATCCCCTTGCCTCTCTGAGGGGGCCAGGTTCTGGCTCGTGGTCCCCGGTAGGCCCATAAGAACTCCATACACATGACTGATGCCAAAGTCTGACATTAGCATATCAGCCTGATAGCTCTGGGGAGCCTCCGGAACTCGCCCAGAAAATGGCGTTTCTTTACATTCAACGCTGGTTATTTCTCCCTTTCTCTCAGAGGTGCTCAAGTAGATGTGATGAACAAGGAAGGCAATTCACCCCTATCATTGGCTGCTAAAGGTGGGCACTTAGAGGTTGTGAAACTACTTCATAATGCCACTGCAGTTGTCGAATCAGAAGACTACCGGTAAGTTTCCTGCCTCATGCCGCCATTTAAGAGATGCCATTATAAAGTGGTTAAGTTCATGGCTCGAAATGTATTTGTTTCCTTTTGACCAGGAATTGCAGCGGTATATGTCCCCAGTAGGGAACAGCCGGTTGAGTGGAAAGGAGCAGCGCAGGTCGTTGTATGGGGTAACCACTGTAGTGGAGACCACAAGTGATAAGAGTAACCTCTGAGTCTCCCTGTTAATTAATACCTCTCCAAACCACACTTTGCCTTGTGTCAGATTACATGTTTGTGTTGACATTGAAGTTATCATTAACATAACACAGACATTTACCGGTTTTTCTAAGATTTGTAAACCTTTTTCCCCTCCCTACCTCTTGCCACTCGCGGGTGATATTCAATGCAGAAGGGTGGTGAGAATGGCTCAAGGACATGTGAAACTTTCCTCAAACTAGTCCTGGGGATCCCAACATGGCTGCAATGCACATCACGTCCAGCCTACTTGACATAAGCCAACGCCACGTCTGTCAGTCAACATCAGGCCCAAACAGGCGACCAGACATCCCTTGGTGGAATGGGGAATGTCAGCTGTGAAAGAATGATGTAGTGCATGGAACAAATGGCAGCAGGCCTCCTACCCCCAAAACAAAAATTCTTATCGCTGGGAAGATGCATGTTGCAGAAGTCATCCTAAAAGCCAAGTGAGAGACATGGGCATCCTATTGCTCCCTCTGATACAATAGTCCAACTTCCAAAACTTGGACTTTCATCCGGATAATGGACAGCAAGTATGCAACTTCCTTGTAATCAATTGTTGATAACTCAGGAGCAACCGTCCTAATCCTGTAGAGGTAGCAGAATTTTTTTTAAATGTATTTACATAAGATTTTTAACCTTTCCAAGATATGACAAGACACTAAATCAGAAATAATCACTGTACAGGCATAGGACATCCCTGTTAGTGTCCGTTCACCTTACATAAATTGCAAAAAGCCCTTGCTCTCACCCCTCAAGGCAAAGCTTCCGGGCTGATGTGATGCCAAATAAATTTTTCACCCGGGTTGCACCCAATGTTCCAAAGTGATGTTCTCAGTCTTCAGTGCTTGCTGCACTTCATTTTTTTTTTCCCTGGAGAAGTGGTAGAAAGCCCTCCTTATTCCTATTAAAAAAAACAGTAAAAGGATGCCAAACTACCAATTTCTTACAGACCCATGTGCCTTCTGCCCAACTTAGGGTAACTATTTGAACACCTCATCCTATGTTGCCTCAATTGGTGGGCTGAGAAGTACACCATCTTCCCAGAATCGTTAAGTGGTTTCTTGCAACGACAGAGGACAATTGATTGCATCCTTCAGCTGGAACACTGGCTTTGATTTGACTCCAATGCAGGACAAGTGTCACTAGTTGTGTTTTTAGAACTACAGTGGTACCTCGGAATGCGAGTGTCCCTGTATGCGAGTTTTTCGGAAGACGAGCAGTATTTACTCCAAAAATTTGTCTCGGAAGGCGAGGGTTACCTCGGGACGCGAGTTTGTTGATACGCGTACAGGCCGACCTAGCGCTTGGTGGTTCGGCGATCGTCGCCCCTCTGCCCCGCCGCCCCTCAGTTTACCATTGTCTCGCGCTCAGTGACTACCCCCACATCAATTCTTCTCGCGGATTTTCAGTGTTTTGTTGGATTTTTGGTGATTTGTCTATACAATTTGTTATTATATATCTCACCATGGGTCCCAAGAAAGCCAGTGGTAAGGATAAAGGCCAGAAAGCTCATGTGAGGATGACAATAGAGGAGAAACAAGAGATCATTCGAAAGCATGAGAACGGTACACGTGTTGTTGAACTTTGTAGGGAGTACAACAAAGCCACATCAACAATATGCACTATACTTAAGAAGAAAAATGAGATTATGGGTGCTAAAGTGGCAAAAGGAGTAAGAACATTAACGACACAAAGACCACAAATACTTGAAGAAGTGGAAAAGTTGTTATTAATTTGGATACACGACAAGGAGTTGAGGGGTGATAGTGTTTCGGAGGCCATTATTTGTGAGAAAGCCAGGGTGTTGCACGAAGACCTTCTAAAGAATACCCCTGCAACGAGTGATGCAGATACGAAAGAGTTTAAGGCAAGCAGGGGCTGGTTTGAAAAATTTAGAAAGAGAAGTGGTATCCATAGTGTTACAAGGCATGGGGAGGCAGCCAGCTCAGACAAACCAGCCGCTGGACGATTTATTGACGAATTTAAAGAGTTTGCAGAGGCTGAGGGATAGGCTTATTTTTTCGGAGTGGGTGAATGAAGTGCTGTGCCCTGCCATAGAAAAATATCTGCAGGAGAAACATTTGCCACTCAAAGCCGTGCTTCTCCTTGAAAATGCTCCTGCTCATCCTCCAGGCTTGGAAGATGATTTGTTGCCTAGATACAATAAATTCCTCACAGTTAAATTCCTTCCTCCTAACACCACTCCTCTAATTCAGCCTATGGACCAGAAAATCATAGCGAATTTTAAGAAACTTTATGAAAGGGCACTTTTCCGGAAATGTTTTGAAGTGACTGAAGCCACAAACCTCACCCTCAAAGAGTTCTGGAGACAGCATTTTAACATTTGTAGTGCTTTAAAACTCGTTGACAAAGCCTGGCAAGAAGTGACTCAAAGAACCCTGATCTCTGGCTGGAGAAAATTGTGGCCTGAATGTGTGAGAGAACTTGACTTTGAGGGGTTTGAGCCTATAAATGATGCGCCTATTGTTGAGGAAATTGTTAGTCTAGGCCAGCAAATGGGCTTGGAATTGGATGGTGATGATGTGGAGGAGTTGGTGGAAGAACACAACGAAGAACTGACCACCGAAGAACTCCTAGCCCTTCAACAGGAACAGCAAGCCAACGCAGCAGCGGATGATTCTGCAGTGGAGGAGGAGGTGGCAGCAGCACCAGCGAATGTCCCTTCTGCAGTAATTAAGAAGGTGTGTCAGATGTGGGAAGAGATTCAAACAACTGTTGAACAGACTCACCCAGAGAAAGCTGTAGTAGGCCGTTGTCTTAATCTTTTCAATGACAATGTGATGCCTTACTACAGAGAGAGCTTGCGAAGAAGGGAAAAGCAAGCTTCCATGGACAGATTTGTGGTGAGGAAATCGAGCAGTGAGCCTCAACCAGGACCTAGTGGCACTCAGATAAAACGTCCCAGGGAGAGCACACCAGAAAGGTCCTCACTGCCTGATGTGATTATGGAAGGGGACTCCCCTTCCAAACAGTAACTCCTCTCCTCTCCTCCCCCCTCCTCACCATCTTCCATACGCCTACAGCACTCGACAGCAAGGTAAGTAATAACTGGAACATAGTTTTGTAGGTTTATTTAGATGAATTAGGTAAATTAGGTATAAAAATTTAGTTTGATGTGGGGTTTTTGGGGTAGTCAGGAACGGATTAATTCATTTCCCTTTATTTCTTATGGGGAAATTAGCTTCGGAATGCGAGTTTTCGGAATACGAGGCGTCTCCAGGAACCAATTAAACTCGTAAACTGAGGTATGCCTGTATAAGGAGCTTTTGACTCTGCCTCTCATAAGGCTGTCCTACTCGGGCTTCGTAGCCTGGATCTTTCAGGGAACATTCTCTATGGATAACTAATTATCTTACAGGAAGAATGTTTTAGGGTGTCATAGGAGTAATTTCTAAACCCTTCCCAATCTCAAGGGGTTCCCCATGTTCTCCTTATCAAGAAAACATTCTTAATTTTCAAAAATTCATCTAAAATCAGTTTCTGAAAATATTTTGATGAAAGTTTCATGACACTGTAGCTGATAGGTTGAAGATTTGTTTAACATTTTTAAGTTATTTTTACATTATTCACATATTTTTTGCTACCAGGGCCCCCCATTATGTGCAGTCTAAGGGGTAATAAACCTTTGTTGTTGTGTGGGGGAGGGAAAAAGACGTATCATGCACGCTCCATTAAAATCTTGACTTTTACCGGGATTTCTTAGGACCACAGCGACCGATTACTGATTACAGACATCACAAAGTGTATAGTGACTCATTGGAAAATTAAATACAGTCATTAACAATGGAATTTTGTGTTAGAGAATAAACGCAGGGACCACGTGTGAGCCAGTGCCACTAGGCTCTTTGTGTACATGTGTTTAGTCAATATATGAAATATAGTGAACAGTGATACGTGGAACGGGTAACACAACACACATAAGTTGGAAGTGTAGGGGAATTGTGCATAGAATATTAGAGATATAGAATGGTGGCAAGAGACTGCATCACGCTAGCTGTGTTTACACAAGCCATGAGGCCTACCCCAGGGCACGTCCCTCATTGATAATATACGGACAATATATAGTGTAATATGGAAATATGGATCTAGGAATTAGTAATAGTGAGTGAATACCACTGCAAGACAGAAATTAGGCAGAAAATTCTTGTAATAATACAAGCAAATAATAAATCTGTTATAATTTGAGTAACTGGAAACTGGTGGCATCATCCTGGGACAACAAGGGGTCAACTGTACAGCACGGATGGACCATTTTCGCCACCGTACGCTAAGTACCTGCCATAAAGTTTGAACGAAGTAGCATATATAATATTACAAATATACGGTATACATATAATAATATAAATTTATACGTATAATGCTATAAATAGTAAAATTACTGAAGTCAACAAGGAATACATAGTGAAGCAAATACAATACATCAGACAATGGAGATGTGTGGAAAGTGTTTTGTACCATTTGGAAGACGTTTTGTAGGCGTCAAGTGTTGCATCTGTAACGCAACATTCCACCTGATCTGTGCAGAATTATCTACAGCATGCACAAACAGCCAAGGATTATACTGGGTTTGGAAAAAGGACAGGTTAATATGGAAAAACATAACCAAACTGATGAATGCCATACCCGAGTCACACAGATTAACATTCACAAAAAAAACTACCAGCAGTGTATGCGGACCGTGAAAAATCACTGGATAACGACCAAAACTTAAGAACAAGTAGTTTAGAGAACCACAACAGTAGTGTGGAGGAGGAGGAGGGTATTGTGGTACAAAACAACAGCAATATTACAGAGCCAGGTAATGTAAACGATGAGAGCAACAGTGGGAAAGAGTGCATAAACGAAGGAATTGGGACGAACAAAGGAGATGGCTCCATTAAAGAGGCAGCCAAGACAGGCACAAGTATAAATATCCTGTAAACAGGAAAAACTGAAAATATTTGCAAATTCTATGCACAAGGCATATGCAAATATGGGAAATTAGGTGCAAAATGCACTTTTCTGCATCCTCGAAAATGCAAGAACATGTTGACGAGGGGTACATGCCGTTTTGGAACGGGGTGTAGATACTTCCACCCTAAACTATGTCAATTCTCAATTGGGGGAAAAAAAATGTTACAATCTCCAGTGCCTGGAATTCCAGGTGAGAGGTACACAGCGTTATAGACGGGAAGATCAATATGATACTACTGGAAATTTTTTAGTGGAAGGCAGAAACAGAGAAGAACATATTAGAACAAGAAGAACATATCAGAACAAGAAGAACATATCAACAGTCTCCGTGGTGTAGTGGTAAGACACTCGCCTGGCGTTCCGCGAGCGCTATGTCATGGGTTCGTATCCTGGCCGGGGAGGATTTACTGGGCACAATTCCTTAACTGTAGCCTCTGTTTAACGCAACAGTAAAATGTGTACTTGGATGAAAAAACGATTCTTCACGGTAGGGGATCATATTCCAGGGACCTGCCCGAAACGCTACGCGTACTAGTGGCTGTACAAGAATGTAACAACTCTTGTATATATAACAAAAAAAAAATAATATAAGAGAGAGGAACAGTCAGATGGAACCACTACAGGATTACAGAGGGGAAGGGAGATACCCACAAGACTGGAATACAAATCATCAACAAGCACACAGGTACTACACCACACAACAACCGCACTACTACCAAAACTCGATGAACCACTACCAAAACAACACACCCTGGACATGGAGAAGGGGCAGAACTACCAAAGCTGACAAGAAGTGACACACAATATGGGAAATCACTCATATTTGCAAACATAAAAGGTCTAATATCAAAGTCAAGAAATAAAGTTAAGTTCATAAATGGCCTTCTAATAGAATCAAACTCAATATTTGGTGTATTTACAGAAACCCACACAAAAGACCACATGGATAGTGAAATCTGGATCCCAAATTATAATCTATATAGATGTGACAGAGTAATTAGGTCAAGTGGAGGAGTAGGTCTGTATATTAAAGAGGAGTTGGCATGCATAGAGCTCCTGAACTCGACAAATGAGGTGGTAGAGGTACTTGGAATCAAGGTAGACAATATAAATCTAATTATTATGCTAATATACAAACTGCCAGATGCAACAGTTGAAGAATTCACTGAACAGATCCACAAAATAGAGATTATCCTTGATAACCTAGCAAACCTAGTACCAGATATATTCCCTGGAGACTTCAATCTACCCAGTTTACAATGGAGAATAGTAAACAATAACATTATAGCAGGAAATCGACCTGGAAATAACCAATCACAGGTCAGAGAACTACTGAGATTGTGACAAATTCTCGCTCAGTCAGCAGATTATAGAAGCGACTAGGAACGAGAACACACTGGACCACACTCATTCATGAATAATGATGAGCTAATCAGAGACATTACTGTCTCAGACACTACGTACTTGGACCACAAGCTCATTGAAGTGCAAACTAACATAAATAACAGTTGTAGGCCCAAGAGAAACAACAAGCGAGAAGGGCTATTCAACAAATTCAATTTTAATAATAAAAGGATATACTGGGAAAAAAATAAACAGGGAACTTACAAACATTCAATGGGAAAATGTTCTAAGTAATAAAAATCCTACACAAGGAATAGAAAAACTGACATCTGAAGCCTGTGAAGTCTGTCTGAAACATGTTCCTTTGAGGAAAGCCAGAAAGAGATCCAACGTAGAAAGAGAATGCAGACAACACTACAAAAGAAGAAAAAAGTTAACGGAAATACTGCAGCAGACACGACTTTCCATACAAAGAAGGAATAATTTAAACAGGGAGATTGAAGAAATCAAACAGAGACTGAAGCATTCATATCAGATTGAAGAAAAGCAACTAGAACAGAAACCAATTCAAGAAATAAAGAAAAACCCAAAATATTTCTTCACATATGCTAAATCAAAAGCAAAAACCACTGCCAGTATTGGACCTATTCATACTAGTGAAGGTTCATATACTGCGGAGGACAAAGAAATTATTGAAATCCCAAAAAAGCAGTATGAGGACATGTTTAGCACCCCGATACACAGCATGAAAGTGGAAGATCCGGACAACTTCTTTATGCGTGATATCCAAACCCCTGTAAATATAACTGATATCAACACGAGCATGGCAGATTTTGAAAGAGAAATTGACAATATACCCATGCACTCAGCCCTAGGTCCAGACTCATGGAATTCAATATTTATAAAGAAATGCAAAGTGCCAGTAGCACAGGCACTCGGTATAGTGTGGAGGAAGAGCTTGGACACGGAGGAGATACCAGATGCGCTTAAAGCAGCAGACATATCCCCTCTACAGAAGGGAGGTTGCAAAGCATTGGCAAAGAATTATAGACCAGTTGCACTAACGTCCCACATAATCAAAGTATTTGAGAGAGTGATCAGGAGTCGGGTCACTAGTTTCATGGAGACCAATGACCTCCACAATCCAGGCCAACATGGATTTAGAGCAGGAAGATCATGCCTCTCACAGCTACTTGACCATTACGACAAAATCACAGAGGCATTAGAAGAAAAACAGAATGCAGATGTGGTATACACGGATTTTGCAAAGGTATTCGATAAATGTGACCATAGAGTGAATAGCACACAAAATGAGGTCAATGGGAATAACTGGTAAAGTAGGACGTTGGATACTCAGTTTTCTGTCAAACAGAGCAGAGAGAGTAACAGTCAATTACATAAAATCGAGTCCAAGCGCAGTTAAAAGCTCAGTACCTCAAGGTACAGTCCTTGCACCACTGCTTTTAGGTACTGCTTTAAGAGCAGAGGTACCATAGGCACAATCAGAGAACGCTGTATAAACATCAGAGGTCCGCGGTTGTTCAACGTCCTCCCAGCAACTATAAGAAATATTGCTGGAACATCCATGGACATCAAGATAAAACTAGACTTCTAAAAAAAAAAAAAAAAAAAAAAGTGCTGGATCAACCGGGCTGTGGTGGGTATGTGGGCCTGCGGGCCGCTCAAAGCAACAGCCTTGTGGACCAAACTCATAAGTCAAGCCTGGCCTTGGGATGGGCTTGAGAGAAGAACCTCCAGAACCCCATCAAGCAGGTATCTTTCATCTTCTTGTGTGTCGCTGCCAGCTGCTGTGTTGCATTGTCTGCGGGTAGGTGTAGGTTTCTGACCACCCATTCCTGTCCCCTACAGTCGTTTTCATTGGGTCAGGGGGACGTAGGATTTACTGCCCTGGCTACAGACTTTTATGCGTGTTCCTTTTCCATGTGGGTGATTTTTAATTTGGGTGCAGTACACGTCCTACTTAGCTCTCCTCATGCATTACTTGGCAGCGTGTGCGTCATTCTGCCCTGCTGGAGCTGGTTGTACTGATCCTGTGGGATGCGGTGTCACTGTTGTCGCTTCACGTCTCACTTTTCGGCTAGTGGTGCTTGTTTCCTCGTTGGACTCCGCTTGGCCCCTGCTCCTTTAAGTTTTCATCGCCATTTTGTTCTTGCTGTTTGCGGTTTTTGCGGTGGGGCAGTTTCTGCAAGTGGCAGCTTTTCCTTGTCGTCCGTTATCAGACTTGCTGATTCTTCGGGGGTCCATGGGGGAGGGGGTCTACCTGGATGGGGCGCTTCTGCTCGCCAGGGTTGGTTCTTTCTTGGCTCCCCGGGTTCGGGTTTCTGGTGCCCTGGTGGGTGTTCCGTCTGGTTCCTTGCCATCCTTGGTTTCTGGCGCTGCTTGCTCGGTGTCTGAACCCAGGGATTTTCCAACAGCTGCGCCTCTCTGATGCTCAGATCAGTCCGTTCCGGGGCTGGTTCAATCTTCTCAAGTCTTCGCGTCTTGTAATTTTGACTCTGGTATATCACCGTGTGTTTGGTGATCAGGTAGCTTCTTGATGGTGTCCCACCTGCGTGCTTCGTGTCGGCAGTGGTATGGGGTTTCTTCATGGGTATTCTGCACTTTTGTTGCTGTGGTCTTGTCCTTTTCTCGTGACAGTTCGGGACCGTCATCTTGCCGCATACTGTCTCCTTGTCTCGTGCAGTACTGGCGGAGCTGCTCTGGATTGCTTTCGGCTTTGATGTTCCTTCTACACCGTTTCGCGAGCTGTCAGGCATTGTTTTACTTCCGGCCTGCTCATGAGCCGTCCTGGACAGGGTGCTCTCTCTCTCTCTCTTCCCTTCGGTTTGTTGCGGCCCTTTCGGTTCCAGTGTGTTTCTCAGTTGTTTCTGCTCTTTTGGTTTCTGGTGATTGGTTTGTTCATTGCAGCTGTCTCTTCTTTTCTGGCGAGGTTGGGACGGCTGTTTTCCAGAGAGGTCCCTGGAGTTTTTTTGCTGCTTGTTTGGTTGGCTGAGGGGGGTGCTGCTTCTTAATTCTGGGTGTGGGTCTCAGTCTTTGCCTGTGTGCCAGGGCCTCTGTGGCCCTGAACCCTGGCTGACCTGGGTTCCCTTCGTCCCAGTTCCAGGGTTCGGGTCTCCCAGGTCGTCCGCGGGGTCGTTTGGTGTTGCCAGTTATCTTGCTTTCGGGTTCGGGCTAGTGGTTTGCGCCTCCCGGGTTTGTCCCTTTTTTGTCCTTGTCTTTGGGTAATTAGCTCCAGGTAGCTGACAGGACTCCCCGCCAGCAAACCAGCATTGAATGAAAGTGAAACGCCATTTTCTGGGTGAGACCCAGAGGCTACCCGGCGACCCTCCCTCCCTCCAGTCGGCAGTTTTTTTTTTTTTTTTTTGATGTCCCCTCCTCCCCCCTTCCCCCCTCCCGGGGAGGGGGGGGAAGCTGTGCAGACGGCAATATGGTGACATCATGCTCGTTTTTGTTTGGAGAGTTCTGTCCACTTGTTCGACTTTGTCACAATTTCTTAACCAGAATAGGAGATGGTTTTGGGATGCTTACTTTTCTGGATGCCTGACATGCTCCATGGCAGACATAGAATGCTTCCAAACACATGGGGGGGCGGGAGGGTTCTATGGGCCATTGCTCCTCGTACCTCTCTGAGGGAACCAGGTTCTGGCTCGTGGTCCCCGGTAGACCTATGAACTCTCTTCACACTGACTGATGCCAAAGTCTAATACTGTATTAGCAATATCAGCCTGGATAGCTCCTGGAAGCCTCTGGGTCTCACCCAGAAAACGGTGTTTCATTACTCATTACATTCATCGCTGGTTTTTTACCACCTCACACTTTTATTTAATTTTTTCTATTATGTTTTGCCCGAAATGCTTTGCATAATAGTGATTTCATTAGTATGTGTAACTTCTGTCCCTATATTACAGTAGTACATTAGAGTAATGTAATTGTTGGGATTGAGTACTACAGATGTTGGAGGTAGCATGTTTGGAGCAGATGCTCTTTTGTTTATGATCTTGTTAATAATATTTCATGTACCTGATAGTTGTTTTGTTGTTGTTACTGGCGGAGAATAAAACCATGTGGACGAAGATTGTTTGTCTGACTAAAACCATAACAGTGGCGACGAGAATTAAACATCGCTGGCAAAGAGCCTGGGTACGAGATGTGGTGTGAGGATCAAGACAGTGCAGGGTACGTCGTGTGGACGAGTGGACGCTTCGCATATAACAGTGGAGTGTGCTACACCGTGGCCATGGCTGCCATGTCAATTGAGCTGTTAAACACTGCCAAGATCTTGTTGGACCTGTGGCTCAGCCTGCTGGAAGCAAACTTTCAGTACCGGGACATTAAGGAGGACGCCACCAAGAAAGCGGTACTCTTAGTTTCACTGGGTTCTGAAGCATATAGTGTTCTCGGAAATTTGTGTGCACCTGAGCTACCGCACACAAAGAGAATACACAGGAGAATAGGCAGGTACGTAAAAGGGAAAGATCGACCTTTGAGGATCACCCTAAACGGTGCCAAACAGATGGAAGAAGTGCTAAGGAATGCTAGAAAATTGCAAAGGGATGAGGATGGGAAAGGGTGGTCGTTAAGACGAGATCTTTCAAAAGAAGATAGAGAGAAGCTGAAACTGAACCTCGCCGAGGCAAAACATTTAAATGAGAGCAGGAATGAAGAAGAAATAAATTCTTTTTTCTACAAAGTGATAGGGGTAGGCAAACCAGTAAAGTGGTACATAAAGGCAAACCAACAAAATCAATAGAGAGAGGGGGAGTGAAGAATAAGGAGAGGGGGAACAAGTTCCTGAAGATTGCATACACCAACATAGATGGAGTGAGATCGAAGATACTGGAGTTAAGTGATGTAATACAGCTGCAGACACCAGACATTGTTGCACTCACGGAGACAAAACTTGAAGATGTAATTTTAAATGAGGTCATATTCCCAAGGGGCTACTCAATTTGGAGACGGGACAGAAAAATTAGGAAAGGCGGTGGCGTTGCTGTGCTGGTAAAAGAACACCTAAAGGTGAAGGAAATAATGACTGCCAATCCACAAGAAGTTGACATAATAGCACTAGAGATCTGCTATGAGGATGATAAACTAATGATGATAAATGCATATAGTCCACCGCCAAGCAGCACATGGTCAAAGGAGGAGCTAGATAGTAAACGTGAAGGTCTTATAACAATAATGAGAGAGATTATAGCGAGAGCGGATAACGATAGATCACGACTGTTGATAGTCGGTGACTTCAACTTGAAATCCATAGACTGGGAAGCATATGAAGCTAAAACAGAAGATTTTTGGACCTGTAAATTTGTAGACCTCATCCTGGAAACATTCTTGTATCAACATGTTAAACAAGCTACGAGGATGAGGGAAGGGGACGTTCCCTCCATGCTAGATTTGATATTTACCAGGAAGGAGGAAGAGATATTTGACATTCAGTACCTTCCTCCCTTGGGTAAAAGTGACCATGTCTTTTTGGGAATAAAGTATGCAATGTGTTATAAGCTGGAAGAAAATAAGGAGGTTGAAGCAGTTGAAAAACCAGACTTCAGGAGAGGACATTATGGTGACCTTAGAAATTTTTTTAGTGAGTATAATTGGACAGACTTGATGCTAGGCAAGGAAGTGAATGAGATGTATGGCAAGTTTTGTGAAATATATGATAAAGGCACAAAAAAATTTATACCAAAACAGAGATGCGGAACTAGGAAACAGGATTGGTTCAATAGAAATTGCGAGAGGGCTAGAGACCGAAAGACACAAAAATGGAATCGATACAGGAAGAGGCCGAACCCCCAAACATACCAGCGATACAAAGATGCGAGAAACAACTACACGGCAGTGAGGAGAGAGGCAGAAAGAAATTTTGAAAAAGGGATTGCGGACAAATGTAAAACAGAACCAGGTCTATTCTATAAATTCATAAACAACAAATTGCAGGTAAAGGATAATATTCAGAGGTTGAAAATGGGAAATAGATTCACGGAAGATGAAAAGGAAATGTGTGAAACACTAAACGAAAAGTTCCAAAGTGTGTTTGTACAAAATGAAATCTTTAGGGAACCAGATACAATAAGAATTCCAGAGAACAACATAGAACACATAGAGGTGTCTAGAGACGAAGTGGAAAAAATGCTCAAGGAGCTCGGTAAGAACAAAGCAGCTGGCCCAGATGGCGTTTCACCATGGGTTCTGAGAGAATGTGCATCTGAGCTCAGCATTCCACTTCACCTGATCTTTCAGGCATCCCTGTGTACAGGAATCGTAGCAGACGGGTGGAAACAGGCTAACATAGTTCCAATCTACAAAAGTGGCAGCAGGGAAGACCCCCTCAATTATAGACCTGTATCATTGACAAGTGTAATAGTGAAAGTATTGGAAAAACTAATCAAAACTAAATGGGTAGAACACCTAGAGAGAAATGATATAATATCAGACAGACAGTATGGTTTTCGATCTGGAAGATCCTGTGTATCGAATTTACTCAGTTTCTATGATCGAGCCACAGAGATATTACAGGAAAGAGATGGTTGGGTTGACTGCATCTATCTGGACCTAAAAAAGGCTTTCGACAGAGTTCCACATAAGAGGTTGTTCTGGAAACTGGAAAATATTGGAGGGGTGACAGGTAAGCTTCTATCATGGATGAAAAATTTTCTGACTGATAGAAAAATGAGGGCAGTAATCAGAGGCAATGTATCAGAATGGAGAAATGTCACAAGTGGAGTACCACAGGGTTCAGTTCTTGCACCAGTGATGTTTATTGTGTACATAAATGATCTACCAGTTGGTATACAGAATTATATGAACATGTTTGCTGATGATGCTAAGATAATAGGAAGGATAAGAAATTTAGATGACTGTCATGCCCTTCAAGAAGACCTGGACAAAATAAGTATATGGAGCACCACTTGGCAAATGGAATTTAATGTTAATAAATGTCATGTTATGGAATGTGGAATAGGAGAACATAGACCCCACACAACCTATATATTATGTGAGAAATCTTTAAAGAATTCTGATAAAGAAAGAGATCTAGGAGTGGTTCTAGATAGAAAACTATCACCTGAGGACCACATAAAGAATATTGTGCAAGGAGCCTATGCTATGCTTTCTAACTTCAGAATTGCATTTAAATACATGGATGGCGATATACTAAAGAAATTGTTCATGACTTTTGTTAGGCCAAAGCTAGAATATGCAGCTGTTGTGTGGTGCCCATATCTTAAGAAGCACATCAACAAACTGGAAAAGGTGCAAAGACATGCTACTAAGTGGCTCCCAGAACTGAAGGGCAAGAGCTACGAGGAGAGGTTAGAAGCATTAAATATGCCAAAACTAGAAGACAGAAGAAAAAGAGGTGATATGATCACTACATACAAAATAGTTACAGGAATTGATAAAATCGACAGGGAAGACTTCCTGAGACCTGGAATTTCAAGAACAAGAGGTCATAGATTTAAACTAGCTAAACACAGATGCCGAAGAAATATAAGAAAATTCACCTTCGCAAATAGAGTGGTAGACGGTTGGAACAAGTTAAGTGAGAAGGTGGTGGAGGCCAAGACCGTCAGTAGTTTCAAAGCATTATATGACAAAGAGTGCTGGGAAGACGGGACACCACGAGCGTAGCTCTCATCCTGTAACTACACTTAGGTAATTACACTTAGGTAATTACACGAAGACCTATGTAGACTTGCTTGCTTTGCTTAAACGTCAGTATGTGGTGAAACCATCATATCATAGGAGTTTGATGGATTTCCAGAAGAGGACGAAAAAGCAGCAGGAGTCCGTACAGGATTTATTTGCGGAATTGAAGGCTTTGGCTAACCACTGCAACTTCGGAGCACAGTTGGACAGCAGGGTTAGGGACCAGTTGTTCATGGCAGTGGAAAAGGAGAATTATTTCCCTAACCTGGTGGCAGAAAATTTCGATCTACAATCGATGACTTCATGGACAGTGCTCGAGAAGATATTGAACCTGGAAAGGGCTTTTGGAAGTAAGACTTCTACTCAGGAAATTATGGTCGTACAGGGCCAGACCAGATGTACACACTGTGGATACAAGCACATAAGTAGCAAGTGCAAGTTTCGTGCATATATATGCAAATTTTGTAACAAGGAGGAACACTTGCAGTGTGTGTAGGGAATATCTGAACAGGAACAACAAGGCCTGGGAGAGGAGACGACCAGGGAATGCAGGAAGAAGAGGTAGTAGTACTGTGGTCAAGGCAGTAGAGGAAGGTAAGCAGTCTGAAGAAGCTGCAGGTGAGGAAAACCGACTATATTCGGTGAAAGAAAAGGTATGTTCAGTGAAGTCACAAGTGGTGAATTTTGTAATTAATGGGAAGTTAGTTCCCTTGGAACTGGACACTGGTGCTGCAGTGTCAACATTGTCTAGAGATTGGGCAGATCCAACATTGTCTAGAGATTGGGCAGATACCTTGCAATTGAATGTAAAAACCAGGTAAAAAATCTTTTAAGTGCTTATGATAATGTACCGATTAAGGTCTATGGTAAGGTGTCGGCAAAAGTAGGTTATAATGGAAAAGAAATTGTCCAGGATTTTTATGTAGTAGATTAACATAATCCTAGCCTATGTGGTAAGGATCTCATGGAAAAAGTGGGAATTTTCTTGGCGGGCCTAGATGAATTGTCGATAGATAAAACAATTAAGTGCCGAACAAATGTTAGACAAATATTCAGTGGAGGCAGATAAGCCAATTAATCGCATGGTGGCAAAAATTCGCCTGAAAAGTGGGGCTTCACCTAAATTTTTCAAGGCAAGAACAGTGCCGTTTCATTACAAGCAATTGGTAGAATCAGCCCTGGAAAAGCATGTGGCAGAAGGCATCTTAGAGCCAATTGCACATAGTGAGTGGGCAGCCCCAATTGTATCAGTGTTGAAGGCAGATCGGAAATCCTTGAGAATCTGTGCAGACTTCAAGGAACTGAACAACCGCATACACTGTGAGAAGTACCCTTTACCTTAGATAGATGAGTTGTTGTCAGTGGTCTGCAAGGGAGCAATTTTTTCTAAGATTGAGCTGAAAGATGCTTTACTTGCAAATTCCTGTAGAGGAGGAGAGCCAGAAATTGTTAGTGATTAATACCCACAAGGGGTTATTTAAGTATAAAAGACTTCCTTTTGGACTCTCCTCGTCTCCAGCAATTTTTCAGAGATTCATGTCCCAGTTGTTAGTTAACATTGAAGGTGTGGCTAGTTTTTTAGATGACATTATTGTATGTGGGGAGAATAAGGAAGTGCATGATGCTAGATTAGAACAAGTTTTGAATCTTTTGCAAAAGCACAATGTGAAGATTAATAAGGGAAAAGCAACGTTGAAGACCAAGGCCATTGAATATCTTGGGTACCATATTTCAGGTAAGGGCTTTACTCCTTCTCACAAAAATGTAGCTGTTATAATAGATGCCCCAGCCCCAACATCAGTTGGGGAAGTACAGTCTTTTGTTAGGATGGTTACATATTTTTGTAAGTTTGTGAAGAACTTTTCAACAAAATTAGCACCCTTGTATGAATTGTTGAAAAAAGGGGCTAGATTTAAGTGGGCAGCAAGAGAGGAAAATGCATTCAGGAATATTAAGCAGGAATTGATCAATTCTCCAGTGCTCACTAATTTTACAGGTAGACTCCCGTTAAAACTGGAGGTAGATGCTTCCCCAGTAGGAGTGGGTTGTGTATTATTACAGGAAGTAGATGGTCAAGATAAAGTAGTATATTTTGCTAGCAAGAAATTATCTCCTGCAGAACAGAATTATTCTCAGTTAGATAAAGAAGCCTTAGCTTTGGTATATGCTGTAAAAAAACTGAGGTATTTTCTGCTGGGGAGGAAATTTCTTGCTAGAACAGATCATAAACCCCTGCTAGGATTGTTTGGCAGAGGTAAGCAGATTCCAGTTAATGCCAATGCTAGAATTCAAAGATGGGCATTACTACTCTCAGTTTGAGTATGATTTAGAGTTTAAGCCAGGCAAGGATAATGTAGTAGCTGATGCATTAAGTAGATTGACTGTGACAGAAGAATTAAATTCCAGTATTCCAGTGGAGTATGTTAACCTGGTGGAATCTATGTCTTTTGAGGATATTTCATTCCAGACTATTAGGAAGGCAACTGGTAGAGATCCTAAATTAAGTCTGTTGTTGAAAAATGTTAAATATGGTTGGAATGATAATTTATTATTGTCAGAGTATGCTGCAGTGAAGGCTGACCTTAGTATTCACCAGAATGTACTCTTGTATAGGAATAGAGTGGTGGTGCCTGGGGAACTGAGATGTAAGATTTTGGAACAGCTACATGTAGGCCATAATGGCATAAATGCTATGAAAGCAGAAGCTAGAAGTTGGGTTTGGTGGCCAAAAATAGACCAGGATATTGCTGAGGTAACAAAAAATTGTCATATTTGCTTTAAGAATTATCAAAAACCCCAGGCCCCAGTACTTTCTTGGCCATGCACTGGAAAACCCTGGTCTAGACTTCATGTAGATTATGCGGGACCTATGGATAATAAATATTACCTAGTGGTGGTGGATTCATACACCAAATTTCTGGATGTGCGTGTGTGTAATTCCACCACATCATCTGTAACTTGTGAATTACTAAGGAAAACATTTTGTAATTTTGGATTGTAAGACATAATTTGTCAGACAATGCTCCTTATTTTGTTTGTGGAAATGGAGGATTTTTTTTTTCGGAAAAATGGTATTAAACATGTAACACCTGCCCCCTATAATCCTTCTTCAAATGGTCTAGCAGAGAGAGCAGTGAGATCCTTGAAAGAAGGGTTAAAGCGGTTTACGGAAGGTACTATTAATACAAGGCTTTGTAGATTTTTATATAATCAAAGGAAAATGTTCATTCTACTACTGGTAAATCTCCTTCTGAATTACTGTTTAATAGACACTTTAAAGTGCACATGGAAGCAGTAAAGACAGATCCCAATAAAGAGAAATCGGTAACTAGCTTGGCCAGTCAGTTGGCTCAGGGAGAGGAATTGTTGTTTAATGAGGGGGATGCAGTATATGCAAGGAATTTTGGAAGTGGAAAGCCCTGGGTGGAAGGGAAAATTAGGGAGGTCCTGGGCCGCAGGAACTTCACTGTGCAAATGCAGAGTTTTGGGAACATTAATTAGAAAAGGCATGCCGATCAGGTCATGCCAAGGTTCACAGGGAATTCTGAAGACCCTTCAGGTGGGGGTGGGGCAACTAGTGATATCCATCCTTATAATGAAGGGATAGCAGCACCTGCAGGAGACCGGGAGGCAGAGCAAGGGGCAGTAGAGGGTAATGGGGATACAGTTAACCCTATGGACTCTACAAGGAGTAATTCAGAAGAATGTTTCCCAGAAGTAACAGGTCAGGACTCCCAGTTGAGAAAATCAGGAAGAGTCATACGACCGCCTGATAGACTTAACCTGTAGGGATAGAGTTTATTTAAAAGGGGAGGAATGTTGGGATTGAGTACTACAGATGTTGGAGGTAGCATGTTTGGAGCAGATGCTCTTTTGTTTATGATCTTGTTAATATTTCATGTACCTGATAATGTTTTTGTTGTGGTTACTGGCGGAGAATAAAACCATGTGGACGAAGATTGTTTGTCTGACTAAAACCATAACAGTAATGTAATGTACTACTGTACATTACTCTAATGTTTGTTGTACACTCATTCTTCTGAAAAAAGATTAACTAATTAATTTACATAAATGATCTCAATTGTTATTGGTAATTTAATCAATTTTATTGTATTTTCAGACTGCAAGTGGGCTGTATGGAGAAGCAGGCTGATGACTAGTCTGTGACGAGGCTGCCATCTGATCTGTGAGGCAGGGTGGATGCCAGCTGACTCCATCTGCTGATGGCATTTATATTTACAGTGTGCTGTATTAGTGATTACAATTAAATTCACAGCAGTCAGTTACTTGAACTTGGGAAACCATAATTTGTGAAACCAAACAAAAATAATTTAATTGGACAAAATGAATTAACATACTATTTGGAAAAGGAAAAATATTATGAAACAATAACTGTGGGTAAAACTGACTCATGGGGTTTCATTTATTTATTTACAATTTTTATTTAGTAATTTATATTAATGAATTCTAGTTTATGATTTATAATTAATTTTACATTAATTTCTTACATTAATTTCTTTTGATAACGGACTGTACCATGATTAAAGACGACTGTATGAGTTTATTCCCACAAGTTGTTTCCTACACAAGCTGGGAGGTTTTATTAATGTAAGTCTTTTTAGTAATAGTAATAGTATTTAACTTAATAGTAATTTATTAATGTTTTATGTAATCAGAATTATCGACTGGTAGTCGTTCATTACAATGTTACTAGGTGTTAAGATTACATATGTTAGTAAATAATGGGTAAGCCTTGTTTGATAAGAAGGTAGGCTTCAGCATTAATGGTGTAGAGTAAGTGGGTAGCCAGCCAGTCACATGGTCTCCTGTCTTTCAGTAATTCCACAGTAATAACTTCACTTATCAATTCACCTGCCAATGAGATTGCATAGTAATATTTGTTGCACATAAATTATTATGTTAACATGTATATTATAATATTCTGAAATAAAGGGTTGAATTATTGCTCATCCTTGGGTTTTATTGTTTATATATGGCATAACCATAACATTAAAATTACACGATGAAATGAAAGCTCTACAAATCATTTAGTACTAGTATATTGTACGGATATAATGCCTTTCCTGGATATGATGGCGTCGACTTGTGCTGTCTTAACTCTTCGGTAATAACTTGTATGGTACAAATAATCAAGATGGCAACATGACACGTTTGAACTGTCCAGGGTTAAAAAAGGCTACTTCCCTCTCCCTCCCTCCTGCAATTGTAATGGGGTGGGGGGAATAGCTCTCTCTTGTCCATTATTCCAACCCCAGTTAACTAACGAGGCCGGGAGAAACAGCTCTCTAGTCCGTTATCCCGTCCTCAGTTAGCTAACTATTCTAGAGCACCCCCTAGAGTTCCTACGGCAGCCTCTCTCGTTGAACACCTTGTAACCTAGGTATTTGACTACCTAGGTGCGGGGACTACAAGGCGCCGTAACTTGATCAGCTACCCGAAACTCTAGAGAGAACTCTAGAACACATTTCACTGCCACAAACGTATAAGAGAAACGAAAGGGAAGAGATGAATAATGAAGTAATTAGTGAGGGTTTGGGGTGAGAGAGGTAGGAGGGTCGTCAGTTGAAAGTGAGAGTTGGAGAGGGGTGGAGGGGGAGGAGTAGATAGGTAGAAGTAGATAGTAGAAATGCTGCCACCATCCATTCAAGACCATACATACAAGACAAGGAATGGAACTTGTCTGTATCACAATATTCTCAAGAGGTCATTATTAGTACGTTCCATCTGTATCATGTACTCGTTAAAATCATGAAACCAGTAACCGCAGAGGCTTTCTCACCTCAACTCAAAAACTCTAGGGAACAAAGTTAAAGACAATTTAAATAATTAATTCAACAATTATATTTTTCATGATAAGTATCATAATGTAAGCCATTCAACTTAATGTTCAAGATACAAAGCGAGTCATTATCCAAGAATTTGAGAACCCTACAATTTGACTGCCCCTGATCCTCACACAACACTTGTAAACATGACCAAGTCACCTTAATGTTCAACTCGCCAAGTGTGTGCCTATAGCTGGATAGTGAGGGAAGGAGGAAGTCTGCAGTTGTCAGGCAGCGTCACCCCCCCCATCCGGCGACAGCCTATCTCGACGGCTAGCCTCTGCTCTGCTGTCTGGTCGATTACACCCATCGAATACAGCTACCACCAGCTACTTCCATACTGCCAGGCGGAGCCCCGACTAGCAGGCGCTCCACACCTCCCACAGCAAACCACCACTCAGCAACGGCAAACGACGACTGACAGCTCAAGCCCAACGTCTGCACCCTCTGGCGACGAAGCCAGCACCTCCACTTTACCCGGAAGTTGTTGTTTGACTTCATTGAGTCTGGTTTGGTTGCTTGACCGTCTGTGTTGACAGAGTGTATTTAATGTAGTGTACCATGTGTTGGTTTGACCATCCTGGCGACAGATTAACGTAATTGGTTTTACTAAGTAACGTAAATATATTATAACTTGTTGATTTAAATTGATTTGATCAATTGTCATCTGTCTGTCATTGCTCCCTAACGTAATTAACTGAGTGTTGCACGAAGGACTGTCTCAGTGACAGGTCTGTGGGAACCGACCTGTGAGATTTATATTTATTTAATTTATATGAATTTATATAGAATTTATATTTGTTAATTTATATATTTCGATAGCAATTTGTATGATGTTTAATGGACTGTATTTCTGCAAATTCTCACAAATTGAGCCTTACACATTAGGGTTTTTTTATATTAAATTGATATATATGCAGCTAATCAAACTACAGTATTAAACTATATACATTAGTATATAAATTGAGGCGGTGCCTTATCTTATTGTACAGCATGCTTAGTCCACCAGGTATAACTAGGATGTAGACACCAAATTATCCTCGTGAGAGGCTAGCTTCCAACACCCGAAGTAACTGATGTACCAAGATTAATTCTTGCTTCCTCTTCTTGTTCCTGTCAAAGGGCACTAGCTGTAATTCCGGAATCCTAATATACGACAGCTATATCAGATAAAACATTTATATATTATTAGATAAGGACCAAGGCTTAATTACCTGTATTTAGTGGCTTGTCTAGCGTCCTAACTGGTTCGCCCTATATCTACCTAACATTAACTGGCCAGAAATGATTAGATAAACGGGTTTCGGTAAGACCTTGTTTAGATGTTGACTGCGTGTTGATGATGGAAGAAGCACTAATTTGATCTCCGTAACACTTCGTCCAAGAGAATTATACGAGCAGAATTTGCTCCTGCCACTATGGTCTTAACAATGGCTGACCTCCCTCACCACTGACGCTTCCGGCTCTCTCTGTCCAGATGTCAATAAGTGATAGAAGGGTCACATTTACTTTATTTTGATACTGATAATTAAGTTATTTCAAATGAAATGTTTTTATGATGTAATAAGTCCAAATTAGACTACTGTATTTAAGAATAATTCCCAACAGAATAGCTGGTGAATTTATAGTATTATGTGATACCTGGTTGATAGGGTTCTGGGAGTTCTTCTACTCCCCAAGCCCGGCCCGAGGCCAGACTTGACTTGTGAGAGTTTGGTCCTCCAGGCTGTTGCTTGGAGCGGCCTGCAAGCCCACATACCTACCACAGCCCGGTTGGTCCAGCACTTTTTGAAGGAAACAATCTAGTTTCCTCTTGAAGATGTCCACGGTTGTTCCTGTAATATTTCTGATGCTCGCTGGAAGGATATTGAACAACCGTGGACCGCTGATGTTCATACAGTGTTCTCTGATTGTGCCCATGGCACCTCTGCTCTTCACTGGTTCTATTCTGCAGTTTCTTCCATGTCGTTCACTCCAGTACGTTGTTATTTTACTGTGCAGATTTGGGACCTGTCCCTCCAGTATTTTCCATGTGTATATTATTTGGTATCTCTCTCGTCTCCTTTCTAGTGAGTACATTTGAAGAGCTTTGAGATGATCCCAATAATTTAGGTGCTTTATCTCGTCTATGCGTGCCGTATATGTTCTCTGTATTCCCTCAATTTCAGCAATTTCTCCTGCTCTGAAGGGGGAAGTGAGTACTGAGCAGTACTCAAGACGGGACAACACAAGTGATTAGAAGAGTACAACCATTGTGATGGGATCTCTGGACGTGAAGGTTCTCGTAATCCATCCTATCATTTTTCTGGCTGTCGCAATACTTGCTTGGTTATGCTCCCTAAACGTTAGGTCGCCGGACATCATTATTCCCAAATCCTTGGCATGCTGTTTTCCTACTATGGGCAGATGCGATTGTGTTTTGTACCCTGTATTATGTTTAAGATCCTCATTTTTGCCATATCTGAGTACCTGGAATTTATCACCATTAAACATCATGTTATTTTCTGCTGCCCAATCGAAAACTTTGTTAATATCTGTTTGCAGTTTATCAATGTCTTCAGCAGAAGTAATTTTCATGCTGATTTTTGTATCATCTGCAAAGGATGACACGAAGCTGTGACTTGTGTTTTTGTCCATTTCTAATATGAGAATAAGGAACAGCAGTGGTGCAAGGACTGTACCTTGAGATACAGAGCTTTTAACTGTGCTCGGACTTGATTTTACTTGATTGACTGTTACTCTTTGTGTTCTGTTCGACAGGAAATTGAGTATCCAGCGTCCTACTTTACCAGTTATACCCACTGACCTCATTTTGTGTGCTATCACTCCATGGTCACATTTGTCGAATACCTTTGCAAAATTTGTGTATACGACATCTGCATTATGTTTTTCCTCTAATGCCTCAGTGATTTTGTCATAGTGGTCAAGTAGCTGCGAGAGGCATGATCTTCCTGCTCTAAATCCATGTTGGCCTGGATTGTGGAGGTCGTTGGTTTCCATGAATCTAGTGACCTGACTCCTGATCACTCTCAAATACTTTTATTATGTGGGACATTAGTGCAACTGGTCTATAATTCTTTGCCAATGCTTTGCTACCACCCTGTCTGTCTGCTGCTTTAAGCGCATCTGGTATCTCCCCTGTGTCCAAGCTCGTCCACCACACTATACTGAGTGCCTGTGCTACTGGTACTTTGCATTTCTTTATAAATATTGAATTCCATGAGTCTGGACCCGGGGCTGAGTGCATGGGCATATTGTCAATTTCTCTTTCAAAATCTGCCACGTTCGTGTTGATATAAGTTATATTTACAGGTGTTTGAGTATCATTCATAAAGAAATTGTCCGAATCTTCCACTTTCATGCTTTGTATCGGAGTGCTAAACATGTCCTCATACTGCTTTTTTAGGATTTCACTAATTTCTTTGTCATCCTCAGTGTATGAACCTTCACTAATACGAATATGTCCAATACTGGCAGTGGTTTTCGCTTTTGATTTAGCATATGTGAAGAAATATTTTGGGTTTTTCTTTATTTCTTGAATTGCTTTCTGTTCTAGTTGCCTTTCTTCAGTCTGATAGGAATGCTTCAGTCTCTGTTCGATTTCTTCAATCTCCCTGTTTAAATTATTTCTTCTATGTATGGAGAGTCGTGTCTGCTTAAGCATTTCCGTTAATTTCTTCCTCCTTTTGTAATGTCGTTTGCGTTCTCTTTCTACATTGGACCTCTTTCTGGCTTTCCTCAAAGGAACATGTTTCAGACAGACTTCATATGCTTCAGAAGTCAGTTTTTCTATTCCCTGTGCAGGACTTTTATTTCTTAGAACATTTTCCCATTGAATGTTTGTAAGTTCCCTGTTTATTTTCTCCCAGTCTATCCTCTTATTATTAAAATTGAATTTATTGAATAGCCCTTCTTGCTTGTTGTTTCTCTTGGGCCTACTACTGTTATTAATGTTAGTTTGCACTTCATTGAGCTTGTGGTCCGAGTACGTAGTGTCTGAGACAGTAATGTCTCTGATTAGCTCCTCATTGTTCTTGAATATCAGTTCCAGCGTGTTTTCGTTCCTAGTTGGTTCTGTAATCTGCTGACTGAGCGAGAATTTGTCACAGAATCTCAGTAGTTCTCTGACCTGTGGTTGGTTATTTCCAGGTTGACTTCCTGCTATAATGTTATTGTTTACTATTCTCCATTGTAAAATGGGTAGATTGAAGTCTCCAAGGAAGATGAAATCTGGTACTGGGTTTGCTAGGTTATCAAGGATATTCTCTATTTTGTGGATCTGTTCAGTGAATTCCTCAACTGTTGCATCTGGGGGTTTGTATATTAAAATAATAAGTAGATTCATATTGTCTACCTTGATTCCAAGTACCTCTACCACCTCATTGGACGAGTTCAGGAGCTCTGTGCATGCCAGCTCCTCTTTAATATACAAACCTACTCCTCCACTTGACCTAATTACTCTGTCACATCTATATAGATTATAATTCGGAATCCAGATTTCACTATCCATGTGGTCTTTTGTGTGGGTTTCTGTAAATGCACCAAATATTGAGTTCTATTTTTATTTATTAATCCACACACATCGCATGTGGTATATCCCGTTTTCTATTGACAGAAAATTCCACTACAAGCTACATTTTCTATGGGTTAACTTGTGTATACAACACAGCAGCAATATTATCTGCCTATTGTATTCAATATTATTAAATGGTGTCGGGTTTTCCGACAAAGTTTGTCTATTGTTTGTTTATTGTTGTTGTTATTATTGTTTGCCGCAGTCGTGACAAACTGCAACTTGCGTCAGAAGTGGTCGCCCACTGTGTTCAGTGTAGTTAATATTGGAACCGTGAGTGGTCTGTATCGGAAGTGCGTTTATTCTGGCTTGTCTAGTGTTGACAGCGCCACAATGGACTTTAACGTAACGTTAAACTATTATTGCCTTGTATTGCTAGTATTAAGTTTTATGAAAAAATTGTTATTGTTGAAACTACAAGTGACTTTCTGTTCACACCATCTAAAACCCTTGTCCCCATTTATTAACTCTGTCATTACGCTTGAACGTGACACTTCACGTTACTCTGGATACTTGGACTTGAACTAATTTCCTAGCCACACACACCAATCAAAATGATGGCGTGAGACACCTATGAGCAACTATAACAACTACCTTCAGTAATTATGGAAGCTCCATGACTCAGTGGATCAAGAGTGCGAAGGATTTGTGCTCTGGCGGCGGCTCTACGCCTCCCTGCGCAGTCTTAAAATAATAAGCTGTCAATACAGCATTTGTTTGTTGCTAGTGCGGTCCTTTCTGACTGAGGTCACTTGTATTAGTGTCATCACTAATATGTCATTAGTTACCAATTACATCACATCACGGTGGATAATCTCACAATGACGCAGGGGATGACAGTGACACGAAAGACACTGAGCATCAATAACCACTATACGTCACTGTCTCCTGACTCAGAGGACAACAGTGACAAAAAAGACTGAGCATCAATAACCGCTACACGTCACTGTCTAATGAATCAGCGGACGACAGTGACATAAGACACTGTGCATCAATAACCACTACACATCACTGTATTGTGTCTCAGGGCACGACACACACAAGACATTGAGCATCAGTAACATACTACTCATCACTGTCTCATGACTCAGGACAGGTGTTATACTCAAATTCTGTGTCAGTTGGAATATAACCAATCAGGCAAGTAGGCCTCTGACGTCATGCCAGACAGAGGAGCATCAGCCATGCTCCCAGCAGCCTCAGTTATCCTCACAGACTCATAGTAGGTGGATCTCGGCTGGCCAGTTATACACCTGTTTGCCTCACTCAATAAATATACAGAAGCGACTACTGTGTCTACATTCAACCCGAACAAGGCAAACGAATACTGGTAGCAGCAGTGGGACCCAGAAATTTTTTTCTGGAAACGAAAGCTTCAAGTACCCAGCATCGCCTTGTGTTTCACAGCACAACCGCCACCACCATCAGCCGCCTCCATAAGCCGCCATCCTGCCACCCACGCATCAAATATTGTGCCAGACCGGGGTCCTGCCATCAACCACTACTCCAGGCCAACGTCTCAGCAGTAAGGGTCAATAATTTCCTGTTTGAACGTTAATTCATCAGTGAGGAGGAAGGAAGCTTCCGCGCCAGCCATTTTTGAATCTCGCGCCACCACGTGGGAACCTAGCTGCACCCACCACCACCGCCGCCCAAGCTGACAGCATCTAAGCTTTGTGAGTGTTCTAGCTACTGAAATCGTGGTCAGTCATCGTCGCAAGCATCACCTGATCATCGTATGTGCTGTATTGTTCCTTGAAAATATTTGGTGGACTGCAATTGTTTGACTTAGTGTCGCCACCGGCTCACACACCTCGCCACCTCTCACCATCACCACCAGCCCCTGCTACATCATTTTGTGTGAACTTCTGCCTCCCAATCGTGTTTCCCCACCGCCATCGTCGCAATATCGTCGTCGTCCGAATTTATCTTCGCACTCCCAACATCAACAGTGTGGGGTCCCCCGAGTTTCGCGCCACCGTCGCCAGGAGCGCTGCCATCGCACCAGCTTGTAAACAAGCCCTCACATGGGTCTCTTCACACGTCTCGTCACCGTTTTTCGTTTGGCCACTGTTATATTGCAAATCCTGCAGCCCTGAGTTAAGTAATTATGAGCTAAGATATCGTGTGCTATGATTTAATGAGGTTTAACGTAACTATATCCAAAATATCTTATGAATTAACCTTTCAGTGACTTGTTAAATATTGGAGCCGGTTTAGTACTCCAGGTCTACAGTTTCTCTGAGTCACTTCAATATTCCCTGCATTGATTCCATTATTCATTAATTGTTACTAGTGTCATTAGTGAATTCAAAGGTGAGAGAAGTAAGAAATAATTGTTTCTAGCAGTTTATTTTGCATAATAGAAATTGTTTTTGAGATTTCCATAGACAATAGAACATAGAAATTTTTTTATATTTCTCCAGACCTAACTTGAAATTTATCCTTTAAGCATTTTATTTTAAACTTTTACCATAGCAGTTATATATATTCCTGTGTCCAGTTTATGTGCTACATCCATATTTCTTGCATTGCCACTTGTTGTGTTGAATCTTTTTAATGAAATTTTGCAATTGCATTTTCCAGTTTTTATATTCTAAATTGCTGTGCTTAGACTGGGTTTAATTAATTTGCATGCTTCTAATCCCAGCCATATTCATACCAGATTGCTAATTTAATTCACAATTTTGCAAGTTCTTAAAAAGAAATGGGAAACTTGGAAACATGTCAGATATAAAAGCAGAGAAATTGATATAGCGATGACCAGATTAAGGCTGGGACACACCAAACTAGCAGCACACAGCTCTAAGTACAGAACAGACATCAACGAACTCTGCATCCACTGTCAGGTGCCTGAAACAGTCGAACACTATCTCCTTCACTGCTTCCGACCTTATAGTGCCAGAGTAAATCTCAAACAAGTACTTATTTCACTTAAAATACCCTTTACCATCGAGCATATATTAGGAGGCGGTGACCACTCGTTACATGAAAAATACCAAATAGTCAAAGCACTGGCTAAATATCTACAGTCGACCAACAAATTGGGTCACATCTGACCCGCGCCACATTTATACCTGGCGCCACCAACAGCGAAACACAGAAAACAACTGCCTTGTCCCAGCACCAAGGATAAGCTGACGCCATAAACACAACACACCGCCCTACAGTGCGGCAAGTCTCCCTCTAACATACACCTCTGTTTTTAGTCGCCGCTCCTCTGTCTACAGCACAACGCAACAAGTACTTTTGAAACTCTTATCATCCTCAACATAAACGCCTCTACCAACATCTGTACTGGTGCAGTCATCGGGAGGACAAACCCTTCATGCAAACTGCACCTACTATCAAGAAGAAGAAGAAGAGATTGTGATGTCTCTGATTAGTTCATCATTGTTTGTGAATAACAAGTCTAGTGTGTTTTCGTTCCTAATTGGTTCTGTTGATTGAGCGAGAATTTGTCACAGAATAAAAGTTCTCTGACCTGTGGTTGGTTATTTCCTGGGTCATTCCCTGCTATGATATTTGTGTTTGCCATTCTCCATCTTAGACTCGGTAAATTGAAATCTCCAAGGAAGATAATATCTGGAGCTGGGTTTGCTAGGTTATCAAGTATGTTCTCTATTTTGTGCATCTGCTCTGTGAATTCCTTAACCGTTGTATCTGGCGGTTTATATATTTGAATAATAATTAGGTTTAGTTTCTCTACCTTAATTCCAAGTACCTCAACCACCTCATTAGTTGAGTTTAGTAGTTCTGTGCATACAAGGTCCTCTTTAATATACAGACCTACTCCTCCATTTGACCTAGTTTTTCTATCACATCTATATAAATTATAATTTGGAATCCAGATCTCACCATCCATGTAATCTTTTGTATGAGTTTCCGTGAATACCCCAAATATTGAGTTTGACTCTAATAGGAGGCCATGTATGAACTTAACTTTATTTCTTGACAGCAACACACCCAGGGTGTGTTGCTGTGGCAATGGTTTGTCCAGTTTTGGAAGTGATACTGGGGAGTGTGGTAGTCTCTGTGTAGTTGGGGGGTGTAGTATGTGTGGGCTTGATGACGAACCTGGGCATTTCCCACTCTCCATCCGTACTCCTGCCACGTTTCTCCCTCTGTTTCTGCCTGCCTCTAAAAAAAATTCAGGGCTATTATATTGGACTTCCTCTCTTATATAGTGCTGTGTACCTCTGACATGGAAATCAGGGCAATGAAGATCGTAGCATTTCCTCTCATTAACTGAGAGTTTGCATAGCTTAGGGTGAAAATATCTACACTCTGTATCAAAACGACATCTGCCTTTCCCTAACCAGTTTCGGCATTTCCGTGGGTGCATGAATGAGCATTCCATGCCTCTGGGCCCATATCTGCACTGTTCTTTTGCTTAATACCTGCAAATATTTTCATCTGTGATTGTATTATTCTGGTTTGTACTCGTGCACGATTTGGCTACCTCTGTGTTTTTTGTTCCAAATTTCTCGTTTCTGCATTCATTCTCGGTATTGCCCTTATCTTTCTCCTTGTTGCTTTCGTCTTTCTCATTTGTGTTCTCATTCGTCTCATTCTTTCTCTCCTTATTCATATCACCAGTTTGCATAGATTTGTCATGAGCTGTGAAAAGGTTATTGGACTACTCCGCAAACCAAATGGCATTCTTTTGAAATGAAAATGACCATTGGGAGTACTAAAGGCTGTCAATTGTTTACTTTCCTCATCAAGGGGGATTTGCCAGAATCCCTGCAACAAATCTAAAGTCGAGAATACTTTATTTCGACCAATACTTTACAACAAATCATTTAGAACTGGAAGTGGGAAACGATCAGGTATCGTTACTCTGTTAAGCTTCCGATAATCGATTACAGGTCTCCAAGTCCCATCTCGCTTTGGTACAAGAATCAATGGAGCGTTCCATGGCGAATTACTCGATTCAATTACATCCCTCTGTAACATTTCCTCTATAAGTCTATCGGCTTCTGCTCTCTGAGAATGGGGAAGACGGTAAGCTGGTACATAAATAGGCGTAGTTCTTTGTTCAAGGGGACTGT
Organism: Procambarus clarkii; assembly: GCF_040958095.1. Taxonomy (NCBI): domain Eukaryota; kingdom Metazoa; phylum Arthropoda; class Malacostraca; order Decapoda; family Cambaridae; genus Procambarus; species Procambarus clarkii. The sequence goes on along the minus strand of NC_091234.1, from coordinate 23,259,613 downwards.
TTTGTGTAATAAGAGGAGTGAGACCTAACTTTTCTCCTGGTAGAGCAACAACAGCTCTATTCCTGTTCAAAATTTCCAAAAGCTGAGCCACAGAGTCAGGAAAATCAGTAGGACTGAGGTGTTGCGCTTGCACCTCTGGCTGAGATCCCTGTTCTCCTGGTGTGAGTGTACAAACAGTATGATCCATGGAGACATCATCCACAACTCGCACCGGTAACGAGTAATGGGCAAAATCTACAACATGGGTGCCAGACTGGAGATGGATGTCGGCATTACTAGTGTTTGCAATATACAATGTAACTGTACCATCCTGCACTGTGTGCCAGGAGGGTTCAACAAACGTACCATTCACTTTACATGTTTCACTTTCCGCAATCACATCCGACAACTCAGGCACTCCCTGAACCTTAACTCTTATTCTGGTGAGAGAATGAGGGTGTAGCACAGTGTCAGTAGCCGTGGAACCACTGACTTCAGAGATGGAAGCTGCCAGGCGAGCGAGACAACGAGAATCCGTTAGGGAGTCCCCTTCCAGAAAGTCCCGATACTCACTCTCCTTAACAACTGCACAACTACTATGCTTCAATCGAGTGCCTGTTTTCATGGGTATGCTACCATGACAATGATCTGACAAACTAGCAAGGCGGGTGTCAACAAAATTAACGTAATCTGATTGAAGGTTGAACTCGTGGCCCTGTCGATACATGCTACACAAGGGTATGACGTGGTCTTTGATACTAATGTTCCAACGATGGGGAAACAATGCAATATTTTCATCAATCATGGTGTACAGACCTAAGAGAATGTCTCCAGGAAAATGAATAACATCAACAACTAAACATGTTATAGACAATGTGACATCATTGAACTTGAGTAGGAGGTCAATTTCACCCTGAACTTTTACTTTATTTCCTGAAATACCACTTAGAAAAGGTATGTGTGACTGTTTTAAAGTAGTAGGGTGCTTATTTTCAATGTCTAAGAGCTGAGGCTTGACAATATTAATTTTTGCACCTGAGTCAAGAAAATGTTTTAAAACTCTACCATGTACAATGGCTGAGACAAGGGGACCATCACTTGAGACTGGACAAGTTACTACTTTTGACTTATGTTGTCTGGGATATCTGCGTCTTGTTTGTGTCAAATTTACTGTGGATCCGTCAACATCTACAACTGGTCTAGAGTCAGTGTCCTCCTCTGTCAAGTGTCCAAATCTATTTTGGGTAGCTACTGAATACACAGGGAGGGCACTAGGATTGGCTAGCTTGAATTGGTTAGCGGATGGCCTTGGGGGTTTTCCGACGACACGGATTGAACATTCTGAACTCCAGCATTCTGTGACCGAGCATTATAATTTGAAGTTGCATTATAGCTGGGCTGGGAGTTGTAATTACGTGGGTTCTGATAATGTCTTGGACGCTGTGCGCCTCGCCAAGACTGACCATGGGAGTTACGAGGTGGGGATGTCCTTTGCCTAGCTCTACAATTCGCAGTGTGGTGACCAACTTGTTTATGGTATGTGCAATATGGGAGCCTAGAATGATTAGATTGACGAGGGGACCGAGAGAATTGTCTAGGTGATGATCTAGGGGCGGACCAACAGTCCCTTGCGAGGTGGTTACTCTTACCACAATGCGAACATGAGGGACTGGATGGTTGTGGACTATGGCGTTTCGGCAATTTATGAGGCGGCGAATTTGACTGGGGGCTACGAGCATGGGTACGCTTCTGCGACCAAGAGTTTTGAGAGTTTGTGGGAGGATGCTGAGAGCTTGTTACTACATTTACAGTATCAGAGGGTGGCAACAGTTGAGCACTTCGGGGAGCTAGTTTATCGGCGGCATTGTTAATGGCCTCAAATACTTCACCAATTTCATGTTTAACTCCAAAATTTTGTTGCTCAATGATTGGTTTAGTATGCTCTGGGGCAAAATGCATTAAAGTCCCAAATGCTATCATCTTGGCCATAGCCTCAGGGGACAGATTATTGTCTTTATCTAACCAAGTTGAATTATTCATAGCAGACACTAAGGCATAAAGATACTGATCGAGACGGCTAGTAAGTAAGTAATTATCAAAAGAAGGCACCAAACCGGGAAGGCTATGTAGCACCATCAAATGCGCAAAATAATCAGAGGGCGCTAAATATCACCAAGGATGCCAAAAGAGAACAAAAACGCATAAGGCGAACGATATCAAAAGTATCCGAGTCACCAAGAATTCTATTGAGGGACAGGTGACCGCGAGGGGCGGTCGGAAAGCAAGACATACGCTCGTCCTGGAAGTCAGGACATTCAAGAAGGACATGCACGACCGTAAGAGGGACAATGCAACTAAGACAATAAGGAGCAGGGCGGCGCTCCATCAAGTGACCATGGCTTAAGCGAGTATGGCCAATACGCAATCTCGCCAGAGCAGTTTCCCACCGCCGGTTACGGTGGAAGGAGGACGGCCACGAGGAAACACAACATTTAAGAGCACGTAGCTTGTTAATAGTAAGAGACAACCAAGAAGCCTGCCAACGGGTAAGGACTGAGGAATGGATAACCGGGTAAAAGTCGGAATACGGGACGCCTTTACGAGAGATGGGACAAGAGCGGACAGCTTCCTTGGCGGCAGCATCCGCACACTCATTTAAAGACACACCAATATGGCTGGGAACCCAACAAAACTCAACCGACTTAAATTTACTGTGAACAAGAAACAGCCAATGCTGGATCTCGACAACTACTGGATAAACTGGATTAAAGGACCCGAGAGCCATGAGGGCACTACGAGAGTCAACAACAACTACAAAGGAGGACTGACAACGAGAAAGCAGGAGACGAAGAGCATAGAGAATAGCATAAAGTTCCGCTGTAAAGATGCTAGTCTCCGGAGGTAAGCGACACATATAAGTGCGATCAGGAAAAACAGCAGAGTAGCCAACACCGTCCGCCGACTTAGACCCATCGGTGAAGACAGAAACGGAGCAGGAGTGAGAAGAAAAGTGCTCAAGGAAAAGGCGTTTTAGAACCGTAGGAGGGGTAAAAGCTTTAGTGATACGGGTCAGAGAAACATTAGAAATACGAACGGAAAGAGAATCCTGGAGGCGAGATAACCGGACAGAAAGAGGGAGCTGGTGAAGAGGAACAGGAACCGCAGGAGGGGTAAAAGTTAAAGCACGACAGAGGCGAGAGGAAGGATGTTGTAAGGACTGCGCAAGATAGCGAAGACAGTAGCGATCACGGCGGTCCTGGAGAGACAGGAAGCCAGTGTCAACATACAAGCTAAGGATGGGAGTCGAACGAAAGGCACCAGAACTGAGGCGCAACCCAGTATGGTGCAAAGCATCAAGACGGCGAAGAGTAGAAGGAGAAGCAGACGAGTAAGCAGGGCAACCATAATCGAGCTTAGACAGGACAAGAGAGGAATGTAAAGAAAGGAGAGTGCGCCTATCTGCTCCCCAAGAAGTATGGGACAAGACCCGAAGGAGGGTAAGGGCCTTAGAGCACTCAACACGAAGGTAAGAGATATGGGGAGACCAAGACAAACGAGTGTCAAGGAATAACCCCAAAAGCTTTGCGGAATCTATGTATTCAAAGGGATGACCATAAAGTGACAAAGAGGGACGAAGAACAACCCGTTTCCGCGTAAAAGTCATGGCACAAGTCTTAGTAGTAGAGAACTTGAAGCCATGATCGGTGGCCCAAGACGACACGGCATCAATTGCAAGTTGAAGCCGGCGCTGAAGGAGAGGCGAATCATCACCCTGACAGCAAAGGGTAAGATCATCGACATAGAGAGCGGAGAAGACACCAGAAGGAAGAGAAGAAAGAAGACCATTGAGGGCAACCAGAAAAAGAGTAGTGCTCAGAACACTACCCTGGGGCACACCTTCGTATTGCTGAAAAGAGGCAGAGAGCGCGGTACCAAGGTGCACCCGAAAGGAACGACGGGAGAGGAAGCTGCGGAGAAAGAGAGGGAGACGACCACGAAGGCCAAAAGAATGAAGTTGAGATAGAATATGATATCTCCAAGTGGTGTCGTAAGCCTTTTCCAGGTCAAAAGGACGGCAACAACGGAGGTCTTCGCAGCAAAAGCAGTACGAATATATAGACCTCCAAGTTCACCAGGACATCTGTCGTGCTGCGGCACTTGCGGAAACCAAATTGAGAAGGGGAGAGGAGGTGATGGTGTTCCAGGAACCACATCAGACGAACGTTAACCATACGTTCAAAGAGTTTGCAGACACAACTTGTGAGAGCAATAGGGCGAAAGTCCTTAGGGAGAGTACCCAGAGACCCCGGTTTGCGAACAGGGAGGACAACGGCATCGAGCCAGTCCCCAGGGACTGACGACGACTCCCAGATCCGATTATACAGACTCAGTAAATACTGAGACGTGCACGGAGGGAGATGGCGAAGCATCTCATAATGAATACCATCGAAGCCCGCCGCCGTAGAACCGCAGAGGGCCAGGGCAGAACGAAGTTCAGAGAGAGAGAAGGGATCATTATAGGGAAGTTGAAGACGAGTGCAGAAATCTAAAGGACGAGACTCAAGGACAGGTTTACGAAGAAGAAAAGATTGGGGAAGATGAAGACCAGAGCTAACAGAAGAAAAGTGGGAACCCAGTACGGAAGCGACCTGCAACGGGTCCGCCACAAGAGTATCATGGAGGTGAAGGACCGGTGAAACATCGGGAAGAATTTACCCGCTATCTTGCGGATACGCTTCCAGATCTGGGCCAGAGGAGTTTCGGACGTAATTGTTGAGACATAAGATGCCCAACATTCACGTTTAGCCGTACGGATGGCCCTACGGGCCACCGCACTCGCTTTCCGAAAGAAAAGAAAAGAATCGGTCATCTGCCTACGGCGGTGCCTCTTCCAGGCTGCACGCTTACAGCGGACAGCCCGAGCACAGTCCGCATTCCACCAGGGAACGCACTTCCGTGGACCCCGGGAGGAAGAGCGAGGGATAGAGCGGAGGGCAGCGTTGAAGACAGTGTCATGAAAAAGGAGGAGAGCGCAAGAGAGAGGCAGAAGGGAGAGGTCAGAGAGAGTAGCACTGAGGGAAAATAGGGTCCAGTCCGCCTTAGCAAACTGCCACCTAGGGAAAGAGAGGGAAGGGCGAAAAGAGAAAAAGGAAACAAGGATGGGGAAATGATCACTTCCATGGAGGTCATCAAGAACCTGCCACGTGAAATCTAAGTAAAGAGAAGAAGAGCAGAGAGAAAGATCAAGACAAGAAAGGGTGCGAGTCCGAGAGTCCAAATGAGTGGGCCCACCAGAATTCAGAAGAGACAGGGAAGAAGAGAGGAGAAACGGCTCAAGAAGGCGACCCCAGGTATTCGTCAGAACGTCACCCCAAAGAGAATGACGACAATTGAAGTCACCCAGCAGGAGCACAGGCTCCGGCAAGGAGTCTGTGCAGAACAGAACAATGGAGAGGTGAAGGAAAAAGTAAAGGAACAAAGGGAACATCAGAACGAATCAAAAGAGCAGAAGAATTAGAAGCCCCAGCAACAGCTGGGGGGGGGGGGGAGAGAAAGGAATAGCCACGAAAACGACCAGGACGAGCACCAAGCATCAGCTCCTGGAGACAGACACAAAGGGGCGAAAACCGCGAAATCAGAGGTTGGAGTTCGAGGAAATTAGCGTAATAACCTCGAACGTTCCATTGAAGAATGGACAACGACGAGAAGAGAAAGGACAAAAACAGATAACAAGGAAGAAACAAAGGCGAAAGAGCAACAGAGCACGTTAAAGAATATCAGGGTCGGGATCAGGGTCAGCAAAGTCAGGGTTAGGGGGCATGGGTAAACTGAGCAAAGATGGAGGGAAGGAAACGGGAGAACAGATCAGAGGTGGGCGGGCGGGGTCCGGAGGAGGAGGAGGAAGAGGAGGAGACAACGGAGAGGAGCAGGCAAGGACAGCAGCAGGAAGAGGAGGGGTAGAAAGAGGGGAGCGTACCTCAGCAAGGGCAGCAACTGAGAGGGAAGCGGGGGCTAAAGAAACCTCCATAGCAGGAACAGGGGGCGCAACCACCGAAATGGGAGGGGAAGGAGCGAGAGAGGCAGAAGTAGGGGCCGAGGAAGAAAGCGAAACCTTCTTACCCGCCGGGGAGGAGGAAGGAGAGGAGCCAGGTTTACGCTTCTGACGTAAAGAGACAGGTGTCCCAGCAACCACGTACTGGGCAATGGATTCTAGTGTCTCAATAGGAGAAGCTGAACGAGAGCACACATGACGGCCGTTCGGAGAGCGATGGACATCAGCCCGCACCGACAGGCGGCGGGGAGAGTCAAGAGACGGAGGGGAAGGATGGGAAGGAGGAACGGAGGGAGACGAGGAAGAAGACACAGGAGACACGACAGACCGGGTAGAAGGAAGGGGAACCCCAGACAGAGGACCAGGAGGAGGATCCTTCGGGAGAGAACCCAAAGGAACAGAGGAGGGGGCAGTGGGCGCATCAGGGTCCAAGGCCCGGAAACGGTTGTGAGTCTGAGGAAGGCGGGAAGGACGAGGAGAGGAAGAGCGCAACACGCGAGCATAAGAGATATTAGCATAAGGCGGGAGCCGGCGAACCTGGCGCCTCGCCTCAGGAAAAGATAAACGCTCCCGGTGCTTCAGGTTGAGGACGGCTGCCTCAAGCTTGTAATGGACACACGCACGGGAGAAGGTAGGATGGGCCTCACCGCAGTTGAGGCAACGAGCCTGGGGAGAAGTGCACTCCGACTTAGAGTGACCTTCGCCACCACACAAAGGACAGAGAGAGACAGTCCCGGAGCAGCGGAGGGCACCATGCCCAAACCTCCAGCACTTGTTGCAGAGCCGAGGAGAAGGAATATACTCCTGGACAGAGCACCTGGCACCAGCAAGAATGACAGAGGGTGGAAGGGTCCTACCATCAAAGGTAATCTTCACAACCCGGAGGGGTTGACGGCGACTACCACGAGGGGGACGAGTAAACGTGTCCACCTGGAGAATAGAATGGCCCTGGGCAGCAAGGATATGTCGAATATCGTCGTGGCAGTCGCGCAGGTCCCGAACACCGGTCGCAACATGGGGCGGGAGCAAAATAGTGCCAACACTGGCATTCAACTGGGCGTTCTTTGAGACCCAAACAGGGGTCTCGCCAAGGCAGGATAAGGCAGCCAAGCGGGAAGCAGCATCCTGAGAAGGAGCAGCAACGACACGTGTACCGAGATGAGTGGGGTTGAAAGTAATGGAGGCATCCACGGAATCAACGAGATGTCGATGGAGGGAGAAATCGTCAGGAGGCGCAGAATCAAGAGGGAGGAGATCAAAATATTTGGCCCACGAAGCGGGTCCAAACAAGGCTTGATAGGTAGCAGAACTGGAAGGAATCGAGCGAGGGCGGCCGTGACGAGGACGGCGGTGAGAACCCCCAGAGAGAGAGGGGTTAAAAGGCGCAGTAGTTACAACTAGAGAAGGAGCCGCGCCAGGGGACGAGGTAGTCACCACTGGGGACTTGGGGCTCGACCCAACCACAGAGGAGGGAGGGGAGCCAGGGGAAGGAGTCAGAGAGGCCAAAGGAGGAGCAAGGTCGGGGCCCAATGCAGCGGAGGCTACAGAGCCCGGTCTTCCAATACGGACCGACTCGGGGGCTTGGTCGCCCACCCCACGAGCCTGAGAAGGTAAACCAGAAGCAGCCGAAACAGGGGTTATCATCATTACGAAAAGAAGAATTCATTCACGAATGTGCCCCCACACCCACCATGGAGCCACAATTAGAGGCAGGACACCCAACAAGAAGCTATCGCCGATCTTGCCGGGGCCTCCTAGGGGTGCGTCGTGAGTATGCGCCCCACAAACGCCACCTTAAGAAACCGACAGTCCGTCGAGATCGGGTTCAGTGACGAAAGGGGGATTGACAATAAAAGGTTCCCCTCGCTCTTGACGTCGGGTACTACAGTTCTACGGGTGCAAGAGTATGCCTCCTCAAGCACCCGGGCGTCAAAATAGAAGAAGTCCAAGGGAAGAACCAGAACGAGCAAAAGGTCGGCAGGAAACGGCAAGCAGATAGGAGAAGAGGGGGGAGAAAAACGAAACAGAAGGAAAAGGAAAAGATGCCCAGCAGAATTGGAGAGGACGGCAGCAGGAGCACAAGGCTAGAAAAGGACAGAGGACTGTCCCAAGGAGCATCACACTCCGACAGCCGCCCACTAAGCCCCCACACGGCGACAACGAGCTGAGTGGGGAGGGGGTCGAGACGGCTAGTAAACGCATTAAACGATTCACCAGGCTGCATGGTGGCATTGGCAATTTTCTTAACTAACCTATACGGGTCAAGATCTCCTTTGTTAACAAAGCGACGGCGAAAGAAATCCTTAAATTTGGGCCAAGACTGGAGGCTAACAATGGCTTTCTCATCAACATCAAAACGTGCATCACCTTTGGTTGTGTCCACAGCTGACCGTGCAATTGCCAAGTATTCGGCATCAGTAGGCTTAGAAAAACGTGCAACTGTTTTTGCTTCAACCTTACTAAACCATGACTCTAATAAGCGGGATTCACCAGCAAAAAGAGGAATAGCCATTTCCTGAGCTAATCTCTGGCCATTGGGACGAGCAACTGTTCCCGTTGATTCTGAAGGGGTTTCATCAGTGGTAGGCATTGTCACAGCTGTGGAAGTAATATTTGAACGCAGATTATAATTAAGTGCACCTGGCATCAGAAATAGTATACACAAAAAAAATATCAACTTGGCTAAAGTAAGAAAATGGCACAAATAAAATTATTAAATTGGGCTAGGCAACAAATAATTAAGAACAAGCAAAATCGTGAAATAAATTAGCACAAATAATTAATGGACCCATAGTACAAGGATGAGCATGACGTTTTCCATTTCGTCGCAAAATCTTGGGTGATGGTATTTTTGAAGGCTCCTTTACGTGCAACATGGGGAATTGGATGATGGGTAATGTGAGGTGTGTTGTGCATTGCTTTGGCTAGTTTATCTACTAGTTCATTATGGAGAATACCACAATGCGCTGGGACCCATTGGATAGAGGTATCATAACCGTTTAAGTTGTTGAAGAGTTCGTAATGGCTTGAATCGCACTCTTGGAGTCACTGCAGATTGTATATGTCCCGATTGGTAATGTTGTGATTATTTGGAGAGCTTGATATAAGGCATATAATTCAGCTGTGAAAACAGATAGTTGATTTGGTAACCGCCATCCCTGCTTGAGATGGTAATCCAGTATCCATACAGCGCTAGTGACCGAGGGTACGTTGTTCATGATGATGCGAGATCCATCTGTATAAATCGCTGTGGGATTTGGGTAGCATTTTTTCATTGTTGAGATAAAAACTGAGGCTATGGCTGAGTTTGGTGCAGACTTTGGAATGTTGTCTTCGAGTTGTACTGCTGTATTAGGAGTTGTATAAAGCCAAGGTGGAATAGGGGGAACAGTAAGTTGGGTTTCCGAGTTTTGGAGTAGAGAGAGGTCTATATTGAGGTTATTTGTAGCCCGTGTGAGGAAAGGTTGTGAGTGATTGGTTGGGAAGCAGGGAAAATGTGGGTTAACTGTTGGCTTAATTTTTTATCTGTATGGGTGAGTCTGGTGAGCAGTGGTACAGAGTGACAGATAGTTGGCACACATTATGTCTCGTCTGGTGGCTAGGCTTGTGAGGCCCGTTTCCCCGTAAAGTCCGAGGATAGGAGTGGAACGCATTGCGCCACATATAAGTCGCATGGCATTGTTTTGGATGACCTCTAGGCTCTGTAAGTTAGTAGGCGCAGCCGACGCATATGCTTGGCAACAATAGTCTAGTTGGCTGCGAATGTAGGTTGTATAGAAACGGAGCAGGATTTTATGGTGTGCTCCCCAGGTGGTGCCAGTGAGGGCTTTCCGTATGGCGAGTCTGGGTTGTGTCGTCTGTTTAAGGTGTTGAATGTGTGCTTTCCAGGTAAGTGAGGGCGAGTCTAAGTGCATGCCAAGGTATTTATGTTCTTGTACGTGTTGGATGGATACATCACAATCTCAGATGCTTCATACTCAGACCATAAGCTCATTGAAGTGCGAACTAGCATAAATAACGGTAGTAAGTCTAAGAGGCCCAACAAGCGAGAAGGAATGTTCAATCAATTCAATTTCAACAATAAGAGGATCAACTGGGAAAAAATAAATGTAGACCTTGCAACCATTCAATGGGAGACGGTCTTAAGCGACAAAACTCCCACACAGGGAATAGCTCAACTGACAGCTGAAGCTTACAAGGTCTGCTTGAAGCACGTGCCTGTGAGGAAGGGCAGAAAAAGGACCACTCTAGAAAGAGAACGCAGACGACTGTACAGAAGGAAAAAAATAACGGAAATGCTTCGGCAGACACAACTATCACAAGCAAGGAAAATAAGCCTAAGTAGGGAGATCGAAGAAATAGAACAAACGTTGAAGCGATCATATGAGTCTGAGGAAATGGAATTGGAACAGAAAGCTATACAAGAGATAAGGAAAAATCCGAAATATTTTTTCACATACGTAAAATCAAAATAAAAAACCTCGACCAGTATTGGACCGTTAATTACAAATGAAGGTACGTACACAGAGGACAACAAAGAGATTAGTGAAATTCTTAGAAGCCAGTATGAGGCTATGTTTAGCACACCAATAAACAACATGAAAGTTGATGACCAGACAGCTTCTTTATGAATGACATTCAAGCTGCAGATAATATAACGAATATTACCACAAACTCGGAAGACTTTGAAAGAGATTTTGACAATATGCCTATGCACTCAGCTCCTGGGCCTGACTCATGGAATTCAATATTCATAAATAAATGTAAAGTACCAGTAGCGAGAGCACTCAGCATAATATGGAGAAAGAGCCTAGATACAGGGGAGATACCAGCAGCACTTAAATCTACAGATATAGCTCCGTTGCAGAAGGGGGTAGTAAAGCCTTGGCAAAAAATTATAGGCCAGTTGCACTAACATCACACATAATAAAAGTGTTTGAAAGAGTGATTAGGAATCAAATTTCTAGTTTTATGGAAAACAATGAATTGCACAACCCAGGACAACATGGATTTAGAGCGGGAAGATCCTGTCTGTCACAGTTACTCAACCACTATGACAAAATCACAGAAGCCCTAGAAGAAAAGCAAAATGCAGATGTTGTATACACAGACTTTGCAAAGGCATGACGACAAATGTGACCATTTTGTGATAGCTCACAAAATGAGGTCAATGGGAATAACTGGAAAAGTAGGATGCTGGATACTCAATTTCCTGTTGAACAGAACACAACGAGTAACAGTCAATCAGATAAAATCGAGTCCAAGCGATCTTAAAAGCTCTGTACCTCAAGGTACAGTCCTTGCCCCGCTACTGTTCATTATTCTCATATCTGATATAGACAAAAATACACGTCACAGCTTCGTGTCGTTCTTTGCAGATGACACAAAAATCAGCATGAAAATTACCTCTGCTGAAGACATTGAAAAACTACAAGCAGATGTCAACAAAGTTTTCGATTGGGCAGCAGAAAAGTACATGATGTTTAACAGTGATAAATTTCAGGTACTCAGGTATAGCAAAAATGAGGATCTGAAACATAATACAGGGTACAAAACCCAATCGAATCTTCCTATAGTAGAAAAAACAGCATGTCAAGGATTTGGGAATAATGATGTTCGACGATCTAACGTTTAGGGAGCATAACCAAGCAAATATTGCGTCAGCCAGAAAAATGATCGGATGGATTACGAGAACTTTCAAATCCAAGGATCCCATCACAATGGTTGTACTCTTCAAGTCACTTGTGTTGTCCCGTCTCGAGTACTGCTCAGTATTCACTTCCCCCTTCAGAGCAGGAGAAATTGCTGAAATAGAGGGAATACAGAGAACATATATGACACGCATAGACGAGATAAAACACCTAAATTATTGGGATCGTCTCAGAGCTCTCCAAATGTACTCTCTTGAAAGGAGACGAGAGAGATACCAAATAATATACACATGGAAAATACTGGAGGGCCAGGTCCCAAATCTACACAGTAAAATAACAGAGGCACAATCAGAGAGAACTGTATAAACATCAGAGGTCCGCGGTTGTTCAACGTCCTTCCAGCGACTATAAGAAATATTGCCGGAACAACCGTGGACATCTTCAAGAGAAAACTGGACTGTTTTCTAAGAGAAGTTCCGGATCAGCCGGGCTGTGGTGGGTATGTGGCCCTGTGGGCCGCTCCAAGCAACAGCCTGGTGGACAATACTCTCACAAGTCGAGCCTGGCCTCGGGCCGGGCTTGGGGAGTAGAAGAACTCCCAGAACCCCATCAAGCAGGACTCTACCTAATATTTGGTAATGAACTGGACTCTGACTAATTTTCGTAGATTACAGGACTCTGCATATTTTCAGGTACAAACTGGACTCTTGACTAATTTTCGGTCATTACTGGACTCTGAATATTTTCGGGCACAAAGTGGACTGAATAATTTTGAGGACAAAGTGGACTCTGATGAATTTTTGGTATAAACTGATCTCTGCCTAATTTTTGGTTATTACTGGACTCTGAATATTTGTTGGGCCCAAAGTGGAATCTGACGAATTTTCGGTATAAACTGGACTCTGACTAATTTTCGTAGACTACAGGACTCTGAATATTTTCTGGCATAAACTGGACTCTGATGAATTTCTGAGCTTAAATTGGTTTTTGACTAATTTTTGGTCTTAAATTCATATAAACTAAATGTTATGGCTAAGATGATTGTTTTCCTTAACAAAACTTCTATGAACATATTCTCAGAAAAATGGTCTTTGAAAAAATCTGCCGTTTTGAAAACAGGCAACGATTGACCGTAGAGTTTATTCTCAGTAAGAACTGAACAAATTTGAATTTTCCCCATAAGAAATCCTTAAGAGCATATTAGCCCTTTTTTTCTGAATTTTTCTATAAGATTTTCCTACTTAATTTCTTCCATAAGAACTCTTAACAAACTTCTAAAATCTCAGAAATTAATTTCCTCTTAAGAATTCATTAATTCCAAATCAGTGACTGGCCGAATTCACCTGGAACCCCTGACCACTCAGCGTCCTCTTCTCAAAAGTTCGGTGAAACCGGTGTGACATATCGTCCCTTTTTCCCAGAAAAAAAAGGGACGCTGAGTGGTCATCCCTACTTCTCAGTGCTGGGACCAAAGCATAAGCTGTGTGTGGTACACAGCGCTGGGACCACAGGTTGTGCTGTGTGTGGTACAGTATGGCGAGGAATGCCAGATTAGGGGGCCTAACGGCTGAGTGGACAACGCTCGGGATTCGTAATCCTAAGGTTCTGGATTCGATCCCCGGCAGAGGTGGAAACAAATGTGCTGAGTTTTTTTCACCCTGATGCCCCATATTCACCTCGCAGTATATGGGTACCTGAGAGTTGGACAACTGCTACGGGCTGCTTCCTGGGGATGTGTAACAAAAAGGAGGCCTGGTCGAGGACCGGGCCGCGGGGATAGCTAAGCCCCAAAATCATCTCAAGATAACCTTTATCTAGAAATCCAACATTCTGTTTGTAACTCATTTTGTATGTATGTACTTTTACCTAAATAAACATTATTATTATTATTAATATTATTATTATTATTATTATTATTATTATTATTATTATTATTATTATTATTTTTATTATTATTATTATTATTATTATTATTATTATTATTATTATTAAGTATACACTGGGACCTGACTTTAAGTGACAAATGCTTATGTTCATTGTCACTATTATATACGTTTCTTTTGTAAGTCTTGATCCGTAAAAATATCAGACCTAAATAATTCGTAGGTATTGATTTTTTGTGTTGATGTCTTTATATGTCATCCAACTGCCTTGTTTACAAGTGTTTGTCGTGTGTGTTGAGCTGACCAGCGAGAGCGTGTGTGTACTCACTTATTTGTGTCTGCAGGATCGAGCATTGGCTCTTGGATCCCGCTTTTTTAGCCGCCGGTTGTTTACAGCAATGACTCCCTCCTATTTCCGTATCATATCTAGTTTTAAAATAATGAATAAAGTTTACTTCATCAACCTGATCATTTAGTTCATTGCATTTTCCCACTACTCTCACGCTAAAAGAAAACCTTCTAACATCTCATTTATCTGAGAGCCACTAACACTAGTGGCCTCGATATGGACATGAATCCGGCGGCGAGTAATATCTATGACTTATATGAGTTTCCAACTTCCACCCATGTCCCCTTGTTCTGTTGGTAATCAATGTTAGCATTTTGTCTATTTCCATTCTGCCAATCCCCCTAACTATTTTATATAATTCTATCATATGTCTCTGGTCCCTCCTTTTTTCTAGCGTTGTCAGGTTCAGTTCCTTCAGGCGCTCTTCATACTCCATCCCTCGTAACTCTGGGATGAGCTTCGTCGCAAACTTCTGAACCTTTTCCAGTTTCCTTATGTGTTTCTTCAGGTAGGGGCTCCATGATGAGGCGGCATAATCTAAGACTGGCTTGACGGAGGCAGTGTAAAGCACCCTAAATGCCTTCTTACTTAAGTTTCTGAATGTTGTTCTAATTTTGCTAGCGTAGCTACGCTGGTGTCGTTTTCCTATTTATGTGTGCCTCTGGAGTTAGATTTTGTGTTACGTCCACTTCCAGTTCTTTCTCAAATCATCACAGGTAGGTAGTTTCCCTTCATTGAGTACTGTCCCTTTGGTCTCCTGTCACCTGATCCCATTTCCCTAACTTTACACTTGCTCGTGTTGAACTCCAGTAGCATTTTCTCTGACCATCTCTGCAGCTTGTTCAAGTCCTCGTGGAGGATCCTACACTCCTCATCTGTCACAACTCATCTCATTAATTTTGCGTTATCCGCGAACATCGACATCTGGGACTCTTTCCCTGTAGACTCTTCCCCTGTATATATTTGAAATGAAACTGGTCCCAGCACCGATCCTTGAAGTACTCCACTCATTACTGTTCGCCAGTCCGACTTCTCGTCCCTTACCGTTATTCTCTGGCTCCTGCTTGTTAGGTAATTCCTCACACATACTAGGGCTTTTAAGCTTACTCCACCTGACTCTCTAGTTGTTTGTGTGTGTCTATACATGCGAACCATTACTGATGTGGCCCAGGGCTGCCAATCCTTTACCAGGGTAGTCATGGTTTAATTTATGCTGCAATACACCGTATTATTTTAGAAGAGAACATCTATATTTATTCTTGATTTTTTATGTTAATTTGTGGTTATTTTGTAATTTAGTGTAATTTGAGAAGGGGATAAATTAATTAGTTATGGTAATGTTGGTACATAAGTTGCTAACTTGTTTAATTCACCTCACATTGTCAGAGGGCAGTGGAAGCTGGACCTCGAGTTGTGCGCTCAGATTAGAGCAGAGTCGGACACACACTTAGTGTGCGTGCCTAAGTGTGACGTCAGGCTCCGTCACACTTAGGGGCCTGACGGTTGATTGGATAGCGCTCGGGATTCATAGTCCTAAAACCCGGGTTCGATCCATGGCGAAAGCGGAAACAAATGATGATGGGCCTGTTCACCTAGCAGTAAATAGGTACCTGGGACAGCGACTACGGGCTGCTTCATGGTGTGTGTGTGTGTGTGTGTGTGTGTGTGTGTGTGTGTGTGTGTGTGTGTGTGTGTGTGTGTGTGTGTGTACTCACCTATTTGTGCTTGCAGGAACGAGCATTGACTCTTGGATCCTGCCTTTCCAGCCATTGTTTTTTACAGCAATGTTTCCTGCCCCATTTCCCTATCATACATAATTTTAAAATTATGAATGGAGTTTGCTTCCACAACCTGTTCCCCAAGTGCATTCCATTTTTCCACTACTCTCACGCTAAAAGAAAACTTCCTAACATCTCTGTGACTCACCTGAGTTTCCTGTTTCCACCCATGTCCCCTCGTTCTGTTATTATTAGGTGTGAACATTTCATCTATTTCCACCTTGTCAATTCCCCTGAGTACTTTATATGTCCCTATCATATCTCCTCTCTCCCTCTTTTCTCTGGTGTCGTAAAGTTCAGTTCCTTCAGACACTTTTCATATCCCATCCCTCGTAACTCTGGGACAAGCCTCGTCGCAAACCTCTGAACCTTCTCCAGTTTCCTTATGTATTTCTTCAGGTGGGGGCTCCATGATGGCGCAGCATACTCTAAGACTGGTCTCACGTAGGCAGTGTAAAGTGCCCTAAAAGCCTCCTCACTTAGGTTTCTGAATGAAGTTCAAATTTTCGCCAGTGTAGAGTACGCTGCTGTCGTTATCCTATTTATATGTGCCTCAGGAGTTAGATTAGGTTTTACGTGCACTCCCAGGTCTCTTTCTCGAATTGTTACAGGTAGGCCGTTCCCCTTCATTGTGTACTGTCCCTTTGGTCTCCTGTCACCTGATCCCATTTCCATAACTTTACATTAACTCGTGTTGAACTCCAGTAGCCATTTCCCTGACCATCTCTGCAACCTGCTTGCTTTGCATCTGTGCAACCTGGTGTGTGTGTGTGTGTGTACTCACCTAATTGTACTCACCTAATTGTGCTTGCGGGGGTTGAGCTTTGGCTCTTTGGTCCCGCCTCTCAACTGTCAATCAACTGGTGTACAGATTCCTGAGCCTACTGGGCTCTATCATACCTACATTTGAAACTGTGTATGGAGTCAGCCTCCACCACATCACTTCCTAGTGCATTCCATTTATTAACTACTCTGACACTGAAAAAATTCTTTCTAACGTCTCTGTGGCTCATCTGGGTACTAAGTTTCCACCTGTGTCCCCTTGTTCGTGTCCCACCCGTGCTGAAGAGTTTGTCTTTGTCCACCCTGTCAATTCCCCTGAGAATTTTGTAGGTGGTTATCATGTCTCCCCTTACTCTTCTGTTTTCCAGGGATGTGAGGTTCAGCTCCTTTAGCCTTTCCTCGTAGCTCAATCCTCTCAGTTCCGGGACGAGCCTGGTGGCATACCGCTGAATCTTCTCTAACTTTGTCTTGTGTTTAACTAGGTATGGACTCCAGGCTGGAGCTGCATACTCCAGGATTGGTCTTACATAAGTGGTATACAGGGTTCTGAAAGATTCCTTACACAAGTTTCTGAAGGCAGTTCTTATGTTGGCCAGTCTAGCATATGCCGCTGATGATATTCTTTTGATGTGGGCCTCTGGGGACAGGTTCGGTGTGATATCAACCCCCAGATCCTTCTCTCTATTTGATTCTTGCAGGATTTCCCCTCCCAGATGATACCTTGTGTTCAGCCTCCTGCTCCCTTCGCCTAATTTCATCACCTTACACTTTCCAGAGTTGAACTTCAGCAGCCATTTTCTAGACCATTCCTCCAGTTTATCCAGGTCATCCTGTAGTCTCTGTCTATCTTCATCCGTCTTGATTCTTCTCATAATTTTTGCATCATCAGCAAACATCGAGAGGAATGAGTCTATACCCTCTGGAAGATCGTTCACATATATTAGAAACAGGATGGGTCCAAGTACTGAGCCCTGTGGGACTCCGCTGGTGACATCTCGCCACTCTGATGTCTTCCCCCTCACCGTTACTCGCTGTTTCCTGTTGCTTAAGTACTCCCTTATCCACTGGAGCACCTTCCCTTTTACTCCTGCCTGTTGCTCCAACTTTTTTAACAGCCTTTTATGGGGTACTGTGTCGAAGGCCTTTTGGCAATCCAGGAAAATGCAGTCGGCCCACCCTTCTCTTTCCTGCCTAATTTTCGTTGCCTGGTCATAAAATTCTATTAACCCTGTGAGGCACGATTTACCATCTCTGAACCCATGTTGGTGGTGCGTTACAAAGTTATTTCCCTCCAGATGCTCTACGAGCCTTTTCCTCACGATCTTCTCCAGCACCTTGCATGGTATACAAGTTAAGGAAACTGGCCTGTAATTCAGTGCCTCTTGCCTGTCACCCTTTTTGTATATTGGGACCACGTTAGCTGTCTTCCAACTTTCTGGTAAGTCTCCTGTTTCCAGTGACCTGTTATACACCATAGAGAGTGGCACACTTAGTGCTTCTGCACCTTCCTTTAGTATCCATGGTGAGATTCTATCAGGCCCAACAGCCTTTGTCACATCTAGCTCCAGCAGACACCTTTTGACCTCATCACTGGTGAGGTCAAATTCCTCCAAGGTTTCCAAGGTTGCCGCCTCCTCATTTAGTGCAGGGGCTTCTCCTTGTTCTATTGTGAAGACCTCCTGGAATCTCTTGTTGAGTTCTTCACACACCTCCTTGTCATTCTCTGTGTATCTGTTCTCCCCTTTCCGCAGCTTCATCACTTGTTCCTTCACTGCTGTTTTCCTCCTGATATGGCTGTGGAGCAGCTTTGGTTGGGTCTTGGCTTTACTCGCGATGTCATTTTCAAACTGTCTCTCTGCTTCCCTCCTCACTCTGATGTACTCATTTCTGGCCCTCTGGTACCTCTCCCTGTGTGTGTGTGTGTGTGTGTGTGTGTGCGTGTGCGTGCGTGCGTGCGTGTGTGTGTGTGTGTGTGTGTGTGTGTGTGTGTGTGTGTGTGTGTGTGTGTGTGTGTGTGTGTGTGTGTGTGTGTGTGTGTGCTCACCTATTTGTACTCACCTATTTGTGCTTGCGGGGGTTGAGCTTTGGCTCTTTGGTCCCGCCTATCAACTGTCAATCAACAGGTGTACAGGTTCCTGAGCCTACTGGGCTCTGTCATATCTAAATTTGAAACTATGTATGGAGTCAGCCTCCACCACATCACTGCCTAAAGCATTCCATCTGTTAACTACTCTGACACTGAAAAAGTTCTTTATGTGTGTGTGTGTGTGTGTGTGTGTGTGTGTGTGTGTGTGTGTGTGTGTGTGTGTGTGTGTGTGTACTCACCTAATTGTAATCACCTAATTGTGCTTGCGGGGGTTGAGCTCTGGCGCTTTGGTCCCGCCTCTCAACCGTCAATCAACTGGTGTACAGATTCCTGAGCCTACTGGGCTCTATCATATCTCCATTTGAAACTGTGTATGGAGTCAGCCTCCGCCACATCACTTCCTAGTGCATTCCATTTACTAACTACTCTGACACCGAAAAAGTTCTTTCTAATGTCTCTGTGGTTCATTTGGGTACTCAGCTTCCACCTGTGTCCCCTTGTTCGCGTCCCTACAGTGTTGAATAGTTCATCCTTGTTTACCCGGTCGATTCCCCTGAGGATTTTGTAGGTTGTGATCATGTCCCTCTTACTCTTCTGTCTTCCAATGTCGTAAGGTGCATTTCCCGCAGCCTTTCCTCATAACTCATGCCTCTTAGTTCTGGGACTAGTCTAGTAGCATACCTTTGGACTTTTTCCAGCTTCGTCTTGTGCTTGACAAGGTACGGGCTCCATGCGGGGGCCGCATACTCCAGGATTGGTCTTATATATGTTGTGTACAAGATTCTGAATGATTCCTTACACAGATTCCTAAACGCCATTCTGATGTTAGCCAGCCTCGCATAGGCCGCAGACGTTATTCTCTTTATGTGGGCTTCAGGAGACAGGTTTGGTGTGATATCAACTCCTAGATCTTTCTCTCTGTTCGTTTCATTAGGTACTTCATCTCCTATTCTGTATCCTGTGTCTGGCCTCCTGTTTCCACTGCCTAGTTTCATTACTTTGCATTTACTCGGGTTGAACTTCAACAGCCATTTGTTGGACCATTCACTCAGTCTATCTAGGTCATCTTGTAGCCTCCTACTATCATCCTCTGTTTCAATCCTCCTCATAATTTTTGCATCGTCGGCAAACATTGAGAGGAACGAATCTATACCCTCTGGGAGATCATTTACATATACCAGAAACAGTATAGGTCCAAGGACTGACCCCTGTGGGACTCCACTTGTAACGTCTCGCCAATCTGAGACCTCACCCCTCACACAGACTCGTTGTCTCCTGTTGCTTAGGTACTCCTCTATCCACCGGAGTACCTTCCCTTTCACTCCAGCCTGCGTCTCCAACTTTCGCACTAGCCTCTTGTGTGGCACTGTATCAAAGACTTTCTGACAATCCCAAAATATGCAGTCTGCCCACCCTTCTCTTTCTTGCCTTATTTTTGTTGCCTGGTCGTAGAATTCAAGTAACCCTGTGAGGCAGGACCTGCCATCCCTGAAACTATGTTGATGCTGTGTTACAAAGTTCCTTCGCTCCAGATGCTCCACTAGTTTTTTTCGCACAATCTTCTCCATCAGCTTGCATGGTATGCAGGTTAGGGACACAGGCCTGTAGTTCAGTGCCTCCTGTCTATCCCCTTTCTTGTATATCGGGACTATGTTAGCTGCTTTCCAAATATCTGGCAGTTCCCCTGTTGCCAGTGATTTGTTATACACTATGGAGAGTGGTAGGCACAGTTCACCTGCTCCTTCCTTTAGAACCCAAGGGGAGATTCCATCTGGGCCTATAGCCTTTGTCACATCCAACTCTAGTAAACACTTCCTTACTTCCCCGCTGGTAATCTCAAACTCTTCCAGTGGTTCCTGGCTAGATATTCCCACACTTACCCCTGGAATTTCTCCTTGCTCTAAGGTGAAGACCTGGAATTTCTTATTCAATTCCTCACACACTTCCTTGTCATTTGTAGTGAATCCTTCCGCCCCTATCCTTAGTTTCATAACCTGTTCCTTTACTGTTGTTTTTCTCCTGATGTGGCTATGCAACAATTTAGGCTGAGTCTTTGCCTTGCTTGCGATGTTATTTTCGTATTGTCTTTCTGCCTCTCTTCTCATCCTGACATATTCATTCCTGGCATTCTGGTATCTTTCTCTGCTCTCCAGTGTCCTGTTATTCCTATAGTTTCTCCATGCCCTTTTACTTTGCTGCTTAGCTAGCCCACATCTCTGATTAAACCATGGGTTTCTCATTTTCATTTCTCTGTTTTCCTTTTGGACTGGGACAAACTTGTTTGCTGCGTCCTTGCACTTCTGTGTGATGTAATCCATCATATCTTGGGCCGTCTTTTCCCTGAGCTCTGTTTCCCATGCTATATCTGTTAGGAATTTTCTTATCCCCTCATAGTTTCCCTTTCGGTATGCTAACCTTTTGGTTTCGGTATCCCTCCTCGAGTTCAATAACCCTTCTTCAATCAAGTACTCAAACACCAGTACACTGTGGTCGCTCATTCCTACTGGGTCCTCAAAACCGATTTTTCTTATGTCGGAGTCGTTCAGAGTGAAGACTAGGTCGAGTCTCGCTGGTTCGTCATTGCCTCTTATCCTTGTGGGTTCTCCGACATGCTGGGTTAAAAAGTTTCTTGTCACCACCTCCAATAGTTTGGCTCTCCACGTATCCTCGCCTCCATGCGGTTCCTTGTTCTCCCAGTCAATGCTTCCGTGATTGAAGTCGCCCATGATGAGCAGGTGGGATCTATTTCTACAGGCAGCAGAGGCTGCCCTCTCAATTATAGTGTTAACTGCCATGTTATTGTTTTCATACTCTTGACTGGGTCTTCTGTCATTTGGTGGAGGGTTGTATATTACTGCTACTACTATTCTTGGTCCTCCCATTGTTATGGTGCCTGCTATGTAGTCTCTGAACTCCTCACAGCCGGCATGGCCATCTCCTTAAAACTCCATTCCTTTCTCATGAGTAGGGCCACTCCGCCTCCTCCCCTACCTTCCCTCTCTTTCCTTATTACTGTGTACTCCTGGGGAAACACGGCATTCGTTATGATTCCAGAGAGTTTTGTTTCAGTGAGTCCGATCACATCTGGGTTAACTTCCTGTGCTCTTTCCCTTAGTTCACTTGTCTTGCTTGTGATCCCATCTATGTTCGAGTACATCACCTTGAAACTGACTCTCTTCTGCTTCTTCTCTGGGGGGGACCTTTGGGATCTGGGGTGAGTGGGAGCTGGGGGGGCCTGGCACGGGGAGACTGGTGGAGGAGGGAGGGCTTGGTTGGGTGGGGGAGAGGGGGGTGGTGGGGAGAGGGGGAGGGTAAGGGGGGTGGGTAAGAGGGGGAGGGTAGGGGGGGAGAGTGAGAGGGAGAGGGTTGGGGGGAGAGTGAGAGGGGGAGGGTTGGAGGGGTGAGAGAGGGAGGGTTGGGGAAGCATGGGGGGAGGAGAGGCTGTGGGGGATAGGGGAGATGGGGGGGGCTTGGGGGGGAGAAAAGGGTGGAGGGCTTGGGGGGTGTGGGGGAAAAAGGAGGGCTGAGGTGGGTGAGGAAGAGGGGAGGGTTTAGGGGAGTGGGGGAGAGGGGAAGACTTAGGTGGGGTGGGGGTGAGTGGGGGGCTTAGAGGGGCGGGGGAGAAGGGAGGTCCTGGGGAGAGGGGTGAGTGGGAGGAGGGGGGTGAGTGGGAGGAGGGGGGTGGGTGGGGGGCGGGTGCCCTAGGTGGGTACTTAGTGGGGGGCTGACAGGGGATGGGGCAGGTTGGGTGTCTGTTTGGGTAGAATGTGGGGGTGGTGCCCCAATCCCTGTTGCTGTTGCACTGTTTGAGGAGGGTTCCCCATTCCCCTCTGAGATTGTAGGGATCGGGGTTGTGGCTCCCCGATTCCTTTTGCTCTCCCTGTGCTCCTTCCTTGCGTCTGCTGCCTGCTTTCTCTCTTCCCTTGTCATATCCCTCTGCAGGAATACTCTTTTGAACTTCTCTACATTTGCTAGACAGCTCTTCCTTTCTAACAGTTCCTCTTTCGCGATTTCGCTCATGAATACCACCTTTATCATTCGGTCTCTGTCCTTGTTGTACTTTCCAAGCCTGAAAACCTTCTCAACATTTTGTTCAGCTCCCTCCATCCTTACCTCTTTTAGGATCTCTTTAACCATGTTTTTGTCCTTGTCTCTCCGCTTCTTTTGGTCTGGTCCCTGTTTGCTCTTTAATGCCTGCTACTACTACTGCTCTTTTTCTCTCTATCAGCCGGCTAGTACATCTAGCTGCTTCCTGAGAGGAGGCCACTTCCATGGCGACTTAACTGCAGACCTAGCTTCAGGGCTCTTTTTAAGCATTTCAGCAAATGACATCTGGGTTGTGGTGGTCCCCTCCACAGTAGCATTCCCATCTCCCTGGGGTACGGTTTGTGCCTGGTATTGTGGAAGAGTCTCCTTTAGGCATCTTATCTCCTCCTTTGCTGCCCTTAGATCATCTTGCAGGTTGGCTACTGTCTCCCCCATTACCCTCAGTCCTTCACTGAATTCATTCCGCATTTGCTGGAGTACTTCCTTCATCCAGTCTACCTGTTCCACCCCATCCTCTGGGTTTGTTCCAGTTGCGAATGTCCTCCTGCGTTTGCCAACCAGAGTTCGTCTCCCTTCCATGATTTCCCTATGAGTGTGTGTGTGTGATAGAGAGAGAGAGAGAGAGAGAGAGAGAGAGAGAGAGAGAGAAAGAGAGGGGGGGGAGGGAGAGAGAGGGGGGAGGGAGAGAGAGAGCGAGGGAGAGGGAGAGAGAGGGGAGGGAGAGAGAGAGAAGGGAGGGAGAGAGAGAAAGGGGTGGGAGAGAGAGAGAGGGGAGGGGAGAGAGGGGAGGGAGAGAGAGGGGGGAGGGAGAGAGAGGGAGGAGGGAGAGAGAGGGGGGAGGGAAAGAGAGGGGGAGGGAGAGAGAGAGGGGGAGGGAGAGAGAGGGGGAGAGAGAGAGAGAGAGAGGGGGAGAGAGAGGGGGAGGGAGAGAGAGAGGGGGAGGGAGAGAGAGGGGGGGAGAGAGAGAGGGGGGAGAGAGAGAGAGAAGGGGGAAAAGAGAGAGAGAGAGAGGGAGAGAGAGAGAGAGAGAGAGAGAGAGAGAGAGAGAGAGAGAGAGAGAGAGAGAGAGAGAGAGAGAGAGAGAGAGAGAGAGGAGGTGTGTGAGTGTATGGGGGGGAGGTGGAAGGTGGAAGTGAGGGAGGGGGGATGGAGAGGGTGTGTGGGGGTGGATTAGTGCTGGAGGGTTCACAGAGAGGTTGTGTGTGTGTGTGTGTGTGTGTGTGTGTGTGTGTGTGTGTGTGTGTGTGTGTGTGCGTGTGTGTGTGCGTGTGTGTGTGTGTGTGTGTGTGTGTCTGTGTGTGCGAGAGTGTGTGTGTGTGTGTGTTTATTGTGGGGGTGGCACGGGGGGGGGGTTAACTGGTGGAGGGATGGAGGGAGAAGGAGAGAGGGAGTAAAATGGAGAGGGGGAGTGAAAGGGAGTGAGGGAGATTGAGGAAGAGAGTGAAATAGGCAGAGCGTGGGGGGGGGAGATTAAGGAGGACAATCAGGGGGGGTGAGGGATGGAAGGTCAAGTCCCAGTGGTGAGGGGTGAGGTTGGCGGTAGGCTGGTTTGTGCGTGCGTGCGTGTGTGTGTGTGTTTACACTGGCATGTTATGGTGAGGAGGAGGGGGGGTAGGTCTAGTCAGTGGCGGTGTAATGTAACACACAGGTGTGAGAAACTAGTACCAAGCTGAGGCTCTTGAGCTACTTTTTCCTTTTTTAATTAACTTATGTTCAAAGCTAATTACTATATAAAAAACACTGTACACCTTGTATGACTGACTTTGAGAGGCACTCACCTCCGAGTAAGCATCCCACAGCACAATTAGGTGATTTATGAAGCGATGTCCGCCTTAATTGTTGACGTCCCCGCCAGAGGTCCTCCCACGTGGTGGTCCAAGCTCTTCCCTTCTCAGGCCTCTGGTGCCACCGTCTTGCCACAATCTCGTTCTTTTTCAATTTTTTTCTTATCAAACGTTATAAGAATTCACTATGTTGCGTTATCACTGCGTTGCTGTACCCTTCATATGACCAAAAACTTTGTTTTGATCTCACTGGTACGTAAATATCCCGAGAATATTGAATAGTGTGTGTGTGTGTGTGTGTGTGTGCGCGTGCGCGTGTGTGTGTGTGTGTGTGTGTGTGTGTGTGTGTGTGTGTGTGTGTGTGTGTGTGTGTGTGTGTGTGTGTGTGTACTCACCTAGTTGTACTCACCTAGCTGTGCTTGCGGGGGGGTTGAGCTCTGGCTCTTTAGTCCCGCCTCTCAACCGTCAATCAACAGGTGTACAGGTTCCTGAGCCTGTTGGGCTCTATCATATCTACACTTGAAACTGTGTATGTAGTCAGCCTCCACCACATCACTTCCTAATGCATTCCATTTGTCAACCACTCTGACACTAAAAAAGTTCTTTCTAATATCTCTGTGGCTCATTTGAGCACTCAGTTTCCACCTGTGTCCCTTAGTGCGTGTGCCACTTGTGTTAAAAAGCCTGTCTTTATCAACCCTGTCGATTCCCTTGAGAGTCTTGAATGGGGTACTGTATCAAAGGCTTTCCGACAGTCCAAAAAAATGCAGTCCGCCCATCCTTCTTTTTCTTGCTTAATCTTTGTCACCTGATCGTAGAATTCTATCAAGCCTGTAAGGCAAGATTTACCCTCCCTGAACCCATGTTGATGGGTTGTCACGAAGTGTGTGTGTGTGTGTGTGTGTGTGTGTGTGTGTGTGTGTGTGTGTGTGTGTGTGTGTGTGTGTGCGTGTGTGTGAGTGTATGTGTGTATGTGAAAAAAACAACACAAAGAATCAGTTGATTGACAGTTGAGAGGTGGGCCCAAAGAGCCAGAGCTCAGTCTCTATAAGCACAACTTGGTGAGTACAACTAGTTGAGCTCACTACCTCACAGTCCTCACCCTCTCTATCCTCAGTCTTGTTCATCTTATACAACAATAAAGGGTGAGATCCTCGGTATTCTTTGATGTGACCTGAAGTTTGCACCTGTGACCCGAGTTGACCTTATCGAGGTGAGAGTTGCTGTTGCCCTCTAGCCTGGTCGTTAGTGCACCCAAACCTTCCTTGATCTTGTTGTTGTTCATTTGTTCAACAGTTCTGTTGGGTACTGCTCTCTTGTTCAACAGTTCTGTTGGGTACTGCTCTCTTGTTCAACAGTTCTGTTGGGTACTGCTCTCTTGTTTACAGAACAATGCTGTTTGAACTCACCAGACCAGTTTAGCGGTTCCTCATGGTGGACAAAAGTCGAAGCCGGCGGCTTCGACAAGCCTCTGGCTTCCTGTTCTCGTGTAGGCCACTGGTGTTAGTGGCTCTCAGGTAAACTCAGGTAAAATGCAGATAGTTATGAAAAGTGTGTGTGTGTGTGTGTGTGTGTGTATATAGTGTAATGCAAGCAAACACACTTTGTTTTCTTGCTCACAGAATATAATATTTAAATCAAATTAATTAACCGAATAACTGTGACACAATTAATATTATTGAAAGGCCAATACAATATTGCAATTGAAAAAAAACGCGTGGTAAAACCATTCCAAATACTAAGAAAATATTATATATTTAATGCGAGCTGTTAGACTTTAGTGCAGAGTATGTGTGACTAGGCTGCACTCTGATACATTTATAAGATTCTTACACACCAAAAGCGCTTTGTGGTTCGCAGTGATGCATGAAAATGTAGATAATTATATATATAAAAATAGTGTACACGCAGTGTATCAACAGCAAAAACACAGTTTTTATTGTTGTAAGAATATAATAATTATGTCGCTGCAACCCATCCTCCGAATTGACAGAACGTCTTAATACTAAGTGTAATAAGTACATTTACTGATTGTCATACATAGTATATAATTGCACTTATGGGGTTGTTACATTTACCTCCCCATTTAATTCTCCTCGTTTTCTATTAAAACACTCACAATTTTAGGATGAAGTTTTAAAGTTTAGAGTTTCAGTTTCAGGACCATAGGACTGGTAAGTCGGGAAGAGAAGGATGGGGGAGGATGCAGAAATCTTGAGCGAGGAACTGGAGACGAGGTGAAGAGGTGAGATGAAAGATCGGTGGCCCAACCACCGTGGGTAAGAATTGCAGCTGATGTTGTGGTTTGGTTGTAGAGTGGAGTGTTCATTGTTGCTCGCTGATGTGTGTTGCAGGAGGCTGAGCTTCTCGTCGCGGTGTTCCTTAAAGCAGCT
This sequence comes from Procambarus clarkii, assembly GCF_040958095.1. Classification (NCBI taxonomy): domain Eukaryota; kingdom Metazoa; phylum Arthropoda; class Malacostraca; order Decapoda; family Cambaridae; genus Procambarus; species Procambarus clarkii. The sequence goes on along the minus strand of NC_091234.1, from coordinate 23,232,828 downwards.
GGCAGTTGAGGGTTGATTACAGATGTTGATGTTAACTCATTTCATTATTGGTCTTCTTTTTTGTTGACGATTTCAGCAAACTCTGATCTTTGGTCTTTTTCTTGGACTTGTCGGTCTGACTTGGTGCTGGCCTTGTGGTGCTATCGTTGGGGGTTGTTGGTGCGGTGTCGTGAAGGACACCGGCAGCTGAGTAGTGACATTTCCGTGAAGGAGATGAAGTTCCACAGACACGTCCTCATCCGATGCGTGAAGAGCAGAGGTGGTAGATCGCGAAGGTAGTGTTCTTGAAGGTTGAATAGCAGCAGTAGGATATTTCAGCAGAAGGGACTTCATAGTATAGACCCTCTACTGGGTCACACCAAGGGTCCATTGCAGCTGAATTCACCACTGGAACCGGGTGAAGGGTCAGCAACAGCCGGAGAAACGCGTGGAGCAGGAGCTGACAGTAAGTCTGAAAGCGTGGCCGCGCTCATAGCTAACCGTGACAGCGATGTCACGCTTAGTAACTGGAACTGTAGTAGAAACTGCAGTAGAAACTCAGAAAACTCTGCAAGTTTTAAATATCAGGAATTTCTTTTTCACTTTTATTAAACAATAGAGATTTTATACAAAATTGGATAATATTCCGAGTTACTTTACTATTTACTTAAATATTTTGTTTTGTTTTATAAAACTGTAATATCAATATAGATTAAGTAGTAATTGTAATTAAGAAGCAATAAAATGCTAATCTTCAAAAACTAAGACAGTTAGGTTAGGTCATGGTTTTCTATTCAGCTTTTCAGGTAAACTCAAATATTCACAATATATTTGACGGTACGATTTAATACTAAGTGTAAATAAGTACAATTCCTGACTGTCATACATAGTACATAATTTCACCTATGGGGCTGTTACATTTACCTCCCCATTTTTAGAGGACAGTATTAAATCGTACTGTCAATTTGGAGGATGGGTTGATTTTTAATATAGCAACATTTCATACATTATATAAGTTTATCAAATTACAAATTATATAAGTTTATCAAATTACAAATTATATAAGTTTATCAAATTACAAATTATATAAGTTTATCAAATTACAAATTATATAAGTTTATCAAATTACAAATTATATAAGTTTATCAAATTACAAATTATATAAGTTTATCAAATTACAAATTATATAAATTTATCAAATTTAATAACATTACTGCAACAAACAAGAGAACAAAAATCCAATCTCAGACAATTAAATAATTGCATACAAAATGTCTTGATGGTAACTGGTGCCCCAAGCCGGAGCAGTCCACCGCTGGCAGCGGCTCCAACAACACCTGGTGACTGCTGCTCTTCCTCGCACCACCACCACCACAGTATGTCACATACTTTATTTGTGTATTTATTTATATACTAGACGGTACTTTGGGTTTATGAGAGTACATAGCATTGAGGATTTGATATTCTTGTAAAGTCACTAGCACGCATAGCTTTTCGGGCTGGTCCTGTATCTAACAGATAATTTTAAGTAGGTAATTTGTAGCAAAAATTTAAAAAGGTTAACAGGTAACATTGTAAGAAAGTTTGAAGAAAATTTTTAGGTACATTACATTGAAATATGAGGGTTTTCAAACAGGTACATTGTAGCATAATTTGAGGATTATTTCTAGGTACATTGTAGTAAAATTTGCATTCAACATAACAACCATGATATAAGATGATAACAGTGATTACAATGGTGAAGTTGTATGGCTTAGGTACATATATTGGGGGAGTGGGTAGCAGGAGATACTGTGCGAGTTTGAGAATTAGGCGTAGGTTGGACAGCTTTTTAATTTGTTAGGGAGTGAATGCCATAGACTAGGTACCTTTATTTGCATAGAGTGTTTACACAGATTTAATTTGACGCTGGGGATATCAAAGTTATATTTATTCTGGTTTGGAGATT